>NW_009211405.1:5975-6266 GCF_000690835.1 Fulmarus glacialis | reverse complement strand
GGGCACGGCGCCGCATGGACCCCCTGACCCTGCCCCGCTCGTGGTGCCAGACCACGGGCTCTGGCAGAAGCTGTGTCACGAAATGCTGACCATAGCCAGGCCAGGGCAAGCTCTCAAAACCGTGGGTGGGCACCCCACGCTGCCCCCTGGGGTCATCTCTGCAACCCAAAGGGACACCTGGGGACAGAATACCCCCGACCCGCTGGGTCTTAGGCTGCTGGGAAGGGTGCCGGAGCAGCCCCGGGCGCTGAGCCCTCTCCAGCCGCCCGCTCTTTCCCCTCCCGGCGTCAA
>NW_009211405.1:0-5924 GCF_000690835.1 Fulmarus glacialis | reverse complement strand
CACTCTCCCTCCAGCTCTGCCCAAGCCCAGGCAGCTGCTCAGCAGTGAACCCTTGCCAAAAACTGCGTGTGTGAAAGCGTCGTTTCCTAAACGTATAAATATTCCCAGGGCTTTGCTGGAAAACTCCCCATGATTAGTTAAAATGCCCTGGACAGTCGAGTGCACACAAGCCCAGGGAAAGGGCACGTTTAAGCCGAGCGGCAGGAGCAACCCTGTGCAGCTCTGCCCTGGGGGACTGGCAGGTCCTTTCCTCTCCATAGGGGATGCACCAAAGCTTTGGGAAGCGAGCAAAGCCGTGGAGCGCTTCCCCGGTTCCTGCCAGCCCCGCGCCACACCATCACAGCCCCCTTCCAGCCAGGAGGTGCTGACCGCTACCAAACATCCACAACCTGAAGCCCCATTTCCCAGAGGGAGAGGCTGGAAGGCCCATCAGGCCTCTCCCCCTGACCTCCTGCCCACTGATGTTCAACCACGCACATACCGAGACCGAGCCCAGCAACTTGGTTTTCTTCCAGGCGGGCTCCCAGCCCACTTTTGGAGACATCAAGAGATGGAGGATCAACCGCTGTCCTTGGGAGCGTGCCCCGATCGCTAATCGCCCGCGGGAGCAAACCCAAGTGCCTCCGTCCTAGCTCCAAATTGCCTGGCTCCGACTCCCGGTGCCTGGCTCGTGCTCTGCTGTTCTCCACGAGATTAAAGAGAGCCCTTCACTAACCAGCATTTTCTCCTTGTAAAGACCCTCACGCACTGTAATCAAGGCGCCTCTCAATTTTCTCCCTGATAAGCTAGACGGAGCTCTTCCCTTCCAAGTCTCTCAATGCTGGGTTCATTCCCCAGCCCTCAATTCATTCCTGCAACTCTGTGCTGATTGTCCGGCGTCTTTTTGAAAAAACAGACATAGGAGTCGGTCGCAGCTTTCCCAGCTCCCCGCGGCATGTCCCGAGAGACCCCAGCCCCTCTTGCTGCTCCTTTTTGAAACTGTGAAATGGAGCACAAAATTGCCCAGGGGCTCTGAAATGCCTGCCCAGAGATAACGAGATCCTCCAGCCCACCCTTCTGCTGCAGGAAGAGAGGGGAGACTGGGGTGAACAGCCCCAGATTTGGTGGTGGAGAGCTGCAAAGCCATGTTTGATGTTCCTCACTAACACAAGACCTAGGAGGCATCAGGAGGAATGATGGGGTACCACGTTCAAACCAAAGGCAGCAGCTGCTTGCATCTCATGGCTCATTGCTGTGGGATGGTACATGGGCCAAAAGCGTCATCAGTGGGTTTATAAAGCAATGGGATGAATGCAGAGAGGACAGATCCCCGCAGGCAGACTGAACGCACAACTGCATCCCTCCACCAGCCTCTCCCCCACGGCCGGTGCTCAGACTTGGCTGCCAGGGGATGCAGAGGGGGAGCATCTCCTAAACTCTCCCATTCCCCGTCTGGTGCTCCAGCTCCAAGGTGCTGCTCCTGGGCTGTTCCCAGCACACACAGCACCAACTGCCCTCCCATCTTTTAAGTCTCTGCCGGATGAGCTCCCCACCAGCCGCTTTTGCACAGCTTTGTGCGGGGCTGCATTGCTCCCCTCCTGCCTGCCCTGCCGCCCGAGCGGCCGCCCGGCAGCACCGAGCACCTTCCCCTATGTCCCACACCCTACCAGATCTTGGAGGACTCTGAGTTTCAAGCCTGACGTTCATCTTTAGCAGATGTTGTTCAGCCGACCCTCGGACAAAGACATACTTCAGCATCACCCGATCCTGGCACATCCGCCTGCATCCTTCCAGCGACAGCACCGAAACATTTACCAACTGCTTCTGCCATGTCTGCTCCAGTATCAATCATTTTACCACCTCCGTCTACTAATAAGCTTATGCCGTTGCTGGGAGCTTGGGGTTTTCTCCTACTACACTAAATAAAAGCCTTTCCTTCTGTCCTTCGCCATGATTTTTCCCTGATGTCTTTAGCTTCTGTTATCCATTTTCTACACTTCATAATTTCTAATTTATATTGATTGCTATCTGCTCCCGCTCTCCCATTTGTTATAAACTGCTCTTTTATTTCTAATTGCTGCCTTCACTTTGCCGCTGAACCAGAACGGGCTCTTGGCCAGCGCTGCCCTCTTTCTTGATTGTGGAATTGTGGCTTTTTGTGGCTTCTGAAATTCTTCTGAAAGAGCTCACCATTTTCATTCACATTTTTCTATCTAAATGTTTCCTCCAAGCTGATTTCACTCATAATTTTCCCCCTGCTTTGGGAAATTAGCCCTTTCAAAGCATGAAGGATATAAATTACTGTTTAGGAATGTCCTTTCTTTGCCCAGGGTGAATGTAATCTGGTCATGATCATCGGTCCCTAGGCAACCTCCAAGTTGCAGTCCAGCAGTGAATTCCTCTCTATCCATCATAACCGGGGGGAAACGAAAGTTGCCTGTGCTGGCTGCAATGCCTCTCATATAAAAGAGGGATCGTCTCTAATTTTTAGAAACTCTGCAGATGGTTTATTGCTGGCTGTGCAAGAGCATTAGCGTGTGTCTCACAAAGCGATGTCCTCTCAAAGCCCGTGTGACACCACGGACGCACTGGCTGACTCCCTGGTCCCCAGCAGACACCGCTGCTCCCCACTCTTGCGCCTTCACAGCAAGCACAGGAGCACTCAGAAGCATCCTGAGTCTTTTTGAATCCATGGACATCAATCGTTTCTGATCTTGCCATATTGGTTTGAACCATTTTAGTGCTTCTGTGATTATTTCCAGTAATGAAAAAGGGTCAGAGGAAAGAGCCTCTCCCTCCAGCCCCAGTTTCTCCAAAGCACATGTCTGATTTTAGAGCCGAGCGCACCAAGGGGACAGTGGTGGGCACAGCGCAGATAGCAGGTTGAAAGGCACTTGTCCCCACAATGCGCCACTGCAAAGCCATCCCTAAAAGCAGCGGATGAATCAAAAGGAGCAGATGGCTTCTCCTCATTCACCTGTTCCCTGCCTGCCATCAGCATCGATGTTTCAGGTCCACAGCAAGTGCGGGAGGCAGGTGAGGATGCACGCGATGGCATGCTCCCGTGGAGCAGCCAGCCTGGCTCACACCCCCAGCAACTCCCAGCAGCCAGGCAGTGGCGAGAGGGTGACAAAACACAGTGCCACATCCCCGTCTGGCCATGCCAGGCGTGTCCCCAGCTCTGCTCGCCCTGCAGACAAGGTGCAAGGAGGGCCATGGCAGAGCCGGTGGGCATCACCCCTCTCCAGGCGAGTCCAGCCATCCCCACCAGTGCCCCCATCCAGCCCAGAACACCTCACACTGGGACTGCTGGCGCCGGCTCCCCACCACCCCTTTGTTGAAGGAGGGAGGACTTGCACCACTCCTTACCTTAGCCATGAAGTTCTGCTGAAACGTCTGCTCCTGGAAGCGCTCTGTTCGCAGGCGGTCTGCAAGGGAGAGCAGGGATCAGCCCGGGTAGGTCTGGTCAGACCTCCCACCCCGGCTTCCCCTTCTCCTGCCCGTGGGGCCAGGGGGCTGCAGGGGAACAGCTCCAGCATGCTCATCCCAGAGCCAGCGGGAGAGGCCAGCGGGCCCCTTGGGCTAGGGACACATCACCCAATTAGCAGAAGGTGCAAGGACCACAGGGAAGTGGGGGAATAATGTTGAGCCTGTTGATGCACACAGCAGCCAGGTAGCAGAGCCCAGGGCTCACCCACACTTGTCCCAGCACGCTCCCGCACAGCGGAGCAGGGGACAGTGGCAGGACATGCTCAGCACCATTCCTGGCTTCAAAGAGCTGCCTGGGTCTGAGCACCACACAGCCATGCTCTGCAGGTCAGGGGACTGCTTGTCTCCAGAAAAGAGGGTGAGCCAGCCTGTATCCTCTTCTTGCAGGACAGGGACAAACCCCTGTTATCCCTCATTCTTCTCTGTGCCTCCTTCAAAGCACTAATTTTTCCCCATCATTGCTAAGATGTTGTCTGAAGAAGCACCTGGCCAGCTTTGCTCAGCAGCGCTGGTGCAAAGCTTCCTCCCAGCTTCCTGCCCTGCCCAGGCAAGGCACAAGGGAGGCCGCCTGCCTCAGTCCACCAGCATCAGTCCCTGGACCCAAACCGGGTTGTCCTGGCTGCTCCGAGCCCTGCAGAGCTGGCACGTAGCAGGAGGAAGGAGAGCATGGCCGGCTGGCGCACCTGCAGTGCAGCTGCAGGGCAGATCCCAGCTCCTGTGGTGGGGTACCTGCCATGCTACAGGGTCTGGACCACATCGCCTTCCCGGCCATGATACACAAGTCAGGGCTGGCCCCCATCGGACCCCACATCCCGGAGGGATAAGGTTCCCGCAGAAGGGCAAGTATCACCTCTGGCAGCAGGACACAGCACGGCGCTAGCAAGGGACGACCCAAAAAACAGTGCCCAGCCAACCTCCATGGGCAGAGGACGCCCCTCCCAGGTGGCTCCCCCAGGCAAGTCTCACGTCCTGCCCAAGGGGGCTTCCTCCCGTCTGTCCCCCCCCGATGGCGAGGCAGGCTGGGCGCTGGAGGGGGGCCCACGTGCACGGCTGCGCTTTCCGCGGCGGGGAGAGCCGGGAGCCCCTGGTTGCTCTCCAAGCGCTCGGCAAGCTACCGCGCTCGGGAAGGGAGCCTGACACTGCTCCAGCGCCGGCCCTCGCTGGCATCCCCGCCAGCTCCTGGGGAGCAGCCAGGTGCTTTCGGCAAAGCCCCTTGGCGACTCCCCAACTCCTCCGGCTACCGGTCAAGGGCTGTTCCTCCCCCAGCTCTCCCCAGGGGCTGCTCCCCAGCCTTCTGGCTACCGTCTCTCTGCCGGTGCGGCTGAACATGAAACACAAGCCTGGCTGGGTAATAGCCAGAGGGAACAGAGCACGCCAGCCCCACGCTAAGGAGGAAACTCATTCCCTGCTTGCTCCTCTCTCAGCCCCGGGCATCCTTCCTCACCTCTGCTGAGAGCGGCCCCGCTCTCCCTGTAGTCTTCGATCTCAGCATCCTTCTGGAGCAGCAGGGAGGTCAGCTCTTGCACCTGGTACTGCAGTGCCAGGCTCATCCGAATCAGGGGCTGCACGAGGTGACAGGACACCTAGGATGGAGGAGGGATGCTCTAGGGAAGGTCCAGGGATGCACGCAGCTGTCCATAGAACGGTCAAAGCAGGGCAGCCAGCAAAGTCCTAGCAAGAGCTGCACTCCAGGTCACTCAGGGCTCCCCAAGATACCCCACGTCTCACCCAAATCCAGTGGGAAGCACTGTCATGTCAAAAGACATGAGCTGGGAAAAGGGAGGCAGGATGCTGCAGGACACATCCCTCCATCCCAGCCCCATCCTTTCACAGCTGGGGGCTGCAGCAGGGGAGAGCTTGGGAGGGAGGGCTCAATGGGGACAGGGTGCAGGGATGGGCAATGGTCCACCCGCCATTTGGGGTGCAGCAGGAGGCAGAGAGCCCCCCATGTGCCACCCAGACCCTCCCCACAGCTCTGCACACCACAAGGCATGTTCCTACGCAGGAAACAGGCATAGCTGGGTGAAAAACCAGAAGAACCCGAGGTGTCGAACTGTGCCTCAAGGAATGGGAGAGACTTTCCCAGGTAGGCAAGATCAAAAGCAGCAGGGATCCCAATGTGCAGGATTCGCGCAGGCTGCAGCTCCCCATTGCAGCGCACCGTGCCCACCCTTAGCTTACAGCCACGCAAGCCCCATGCAGAGCCCTGGACACATCCCCTGCCCCAGAGCCAGGCTGGGCTGCCCTGGCCCACCAGGTGCATGAAGCAGCCTCCTGCCCATCACCTCCCGCAGCCCCTGGGAGGGCGGTTGGGATCCCCCCACCCCAGCATGCCCCTTGTCTTTGTGGCCAGGCTGAGCCCACGGGTGAGAGGGCAGCAAACCCAGCATCACTCGTGAAGCCTTCTTGCTCCTGCGGCGAGCCCACGGTGGGCTCCACACTCTGCTCACGCCCAG
>NW_009211404.1:0-3895 GCF_000690835.1 Fulmarus glacialis | reverse complement strand
CGGGCTCCGGCGCAGGCAGCGGGACTTGCCGCAACTTCCAAAGTTGGGCAAGAGCCCGCGCTCTGCAAGCTTTACCCCGTCCCCGATTCCTCCACAAATTACAAGTTTGAGGACTCCCCAGGAACGTTCCTGTGTTACTGACGCCCTGGTATGGGGAGGAAAACGCACTCAGATGCCGAGGGGTTTTGTGGGCAGGATCTGGGCTGCTCCTCGCGCTGCCTCAGGCTGGGTATTTTGGAAAGCTCCTCCAGACGCCGTCATCTCCTCCTCCCCCCTCTCCTCCTGCAGTTCATGGATGAGTGAGCCTTTCAGCTTCTGCTGTCTCCACGCTCTGGTGCTCATCCGCATTTCCACAGCATCTCCCATCCATGGCTCAGCATGGCAGCACCCACCTAATTTCCGAGACCAGGCTGGCTCGGATGGAGCCGCCGTCTGACAGACGAGACTCTGCTGCCCATGCCCCTCACCTCCACCGCCCACGCTGCCGCAGCGCGGGCAGGACGCCCCAGAGAGCTCTCAACACATCCAGGCAGCAGCGTAACTATCCCCATCCCTCCCACGTACCCCGCGCTCACTGCGCGGCTATCATTTATCTGTGCCCTTTCCTTGTAAGCCAGTTATGACTAAGCCAGTCTGCTCTTTGAGCTCCTCCAGTGTCTCACGCTCAAGGGCCAGATGAACTCAGCACGTCCCAACACAAGCTTTGCCTCGACCCTCAGTGGTGGCACCCACCCTCGGTCCTCGGGAGGGAGAGGACATGGTGGGAGAAGCGGGAGTTCAAAGCACGCTCAGCTGTCCACAGTCCCCCCCTCCGCAGCTCTGACCCCCAGCAAGGTCCCCGGACCGCCGCAGCAGCACCCATTGCTCCCACAGGGAATTGCACGTGTGTCCCTGGAGCAGCCGACTTTTCCTCCTGCTCCCCCGAAAGGCGCCTGCAGTTCAGATCCGCCCCCCCCACCTGTAAAGCAGAAGCCTGTCGCTCCACTCAGTGCAAGCAATGCTTCTGGGCACTCATTTCACCGCATAATTTAGGGACTTAAGAAAATACAAAGAATACAAAAATCCAAAGAAAATACAGCCTTGCAGAACTGTCAAAGGAAGCCTTGCAGCTCCCTTTGCACCTGGAGGGCAGAGAGACCCTGCCCAGGAGCCAGCCCCGCGACCGGGGACATCACCGTCCTACGCCGAGCCGCAGCAGAGCGCTCAGGTGCCACAGCTGGGGGGTACAACCGGCATTTGTGGCTTCTCGGGGTAAGACCTCATCAACAAAAATCAAGTGAATCCAGTGCCTGCAATGTCCAACAGGCAGAAGCAGCCCACAGCAGCTGCGCTGAAGAGCAGGGGGAGGAAGGCTACTCTGCTGTTCACTTCTAAGAGACATCTTCAATATTCCTTTTTTTTTTTTTTCAAAGGGGTTAAATATTTTGAGCCCAGCCATGCACTTTTAGAAGGATTTGAGTACATGTGAACAAAACATTCAAAAAAGTCTGCGGCTTTTATGTGAAATACCAGTAATGAATTGACAACATCCTCTGCATGACAATGAATGTATTGAAGCCAGGCTGGATGAGGAACATCAGTCATCCACGGCAAGATAATAGATGTGGGTGGGGAAGGGGACCATGACAGCATTAGAGCTCGGATCGGGGAAAGATCTTCATTCTCCCATTGCATGTGCCCGAGGAACACCGAGAGCTGCATCCAGGCTGCAAGGGACGGGGGGCTGCCCAGGCAGAGGGTGGAAGCAGCACGGGTAACGCAGCTGGCCCGGCTTCTGCAGCTCTCGCTGGCGCAGGGTTCACCGGACGTGGCAGAGGGTGGGTCCCTCCACCCAGGACATGGCAAAAGCCCAGCTCCTGCTTCCTCTCCAAATTGCTTGGGCCAAAAAAGCTGCTCGGGAGCAGCGAGCAGAGCACACCAGCAGCCTCGTTCATCCCTGGCATCCTAAAGAATCCCTGCAGGAACTGCTCCTTGCCCCCCCTGCCACGGGCCTGTCCCCCGACTGTGCAGGCAGGGATGGTCGCACAGGTACACGCCTGAGTCCCACCACAAAGCACGCTATTAAGAGACCAACAAAAGCCCCCGGCAGAACAGCCTGCCTGCAGGAACCTTTACGGAGAGGCTGTCTGCAGTGAGCGGAGCTGCACGACCCAGCGCTTGAACGGGGGCGGCCACGCGGACCACGCAGCGTGCAGACGCAAGGCTGCGCCACTCGCCCGCTCTCCAAACCCAGCTGCCCCCCAGGACGCAGCCGGGGCCAGCAGAGAACGTCAAAGCAACGAGAACGAAGCCGCCAACATGTTTCCCTGCATGAAGTGCACAGGAATCGCAGACACCTTTCTTCTCTGCTCTTTCCCCTGTGCCAGGTGCCGTTGCAGAGACCCACGCACAGAACCAGGGGGAACCGCACCAGCCGTGAAACTGCCCACACACCGGCCCCGACAGATGCCCTGAATGAACAGAGGGAAACGTGCCATTCTCTAATCTTTAATTATAGCTAGGTGACACGTTGCAGCAACACTAACAGGTAATTTTTCAAGTTGGAATTCGTTTCTTTCCATGTTAACATCCCCTCTAACCCGTTTCTTAAATTACGTGCCTCAGGATACTGCACGCAGAGAAGTTCGTCACAGCCTCGGGCAGCAAGAAGGACGGCGCTGGGCTGCAGTGGACGGCCCCGGACCGCGGAGCCATCCTGCGACGGCCGAGGCAAGCAGGGACGCTGAGGTTTCAGCGGCTCCCCTGGGGATCGCAGGCGTCCGAGGAAGAGCGCCCAGGCGCTGGCTGAGGCTCAGCAGACGAGAGGTTTCTCGAGATGCAGGACTGATGGACAAACTCGGTTTCTACCTTAGACAAACAGGACAGGCAGCATCGAGGAAACTGCTGCAGCCCCCTTTGAGCCCGGTCCCTTTGGGAGGGGACGGGGTCTGGGTCCCTGGGGACACCCCTGGGGACACCCCGGTGCCTGCGGCCAGCTCCGCTCACAAACACCCACGCAACAGCTTCAGGACCTGTCCCAGCCCCCCAACACTACCTTCAGCATCTCCACCAGCAAGAGATGAAAAATAAGTACTCTGTGATTAATCAAGGCCCCGAGGGACCAGATTAAACAGTCTTGGCAATTAGTTCTGGATTTCTTAGGAAGGCGCTGGAAGACAGTGGAAAGCTGCGGCAGTCCCTGGAGGATGAGCGCCGAGTCCTCGTAAAGCCCTGCCTCGCCTGCACCAGTTACACAACTCACGGCTCACTGTTGTGGTATGTTAAATTACAGATGGTCTCAATTAAAAGTGCATAGATGGAAAGGATAAAAAAAAAAAAAAAAAAAGACCCACACATCACAAGAAAGAGAAAATCATTAAAAACTTGGCAGCCTACTTTAACTCCGGTGACCTGGTAATTTAATATTGTAATTGAAACTCCGGGTCAACCTCTTGAGAGGAGGCAGAAATATGGAAAGGTATCCCTGCAGGATCAGTCCTGCCCAGAGAACAAGTCAAACACTGAGAAGAGGGCAGTCCCAGGTGCAGATAACCCACCATCATCCCAATTATTATACTTGCATCTCAGAGCCCTAGAAGATGGCTGCTAGCTTGCTTTGAAGACATTACTTTTTGTAACAGCATATTAATCCTATTCAAGGAAGATGAAAACCCAGTCCCCAAAGCGCTAATAATGTAACTCAGTTAAAGCTGAATTTTGTCATTTATCTCCAACAGAGAGGGAACTTCACTCCCATTTTCTTCCTCATGCCCCGCCCCCCTTTCCCCCCGCTTATATTTTAATATTCTGAACAGTGTCTTATTTCCAAAACCAGAGACCAAGGTAATTATTAAGTAGCAATGCTCAGATAACACCACCTTCACCTCCAAAAAAGCCAGGAGGCTTCAGAGACACC
>NW_009211403.1:8117-9809 GCF_000690835.1 Fulmarus glacialis | reverse complement strand
TGCCTCCTCGTCGGAGGAGCAGGATGCCTTGTTCAGGGCACAGCTCAGAGGGGTTCCCTGTGCTCTCTCCAGGAACGGCTACAAGTTCCTCTACTGCTCAGCCAGAGCGATCGGCATGGCGCACATCACCAAGGGCTACCTCAAATGGGTCAATGAGCAAGGCTGTGCCCTCCCCAAGGGCCCCATCCTGCTCGCCCCCAGCAGCCTCTTCTCTGCCTTCCACAGGTACTGTGTCCTCTCCTCCTCCCCAGCCCTGCACCTCCTGCGTCCCTGGGGACGGCACCCCCCTTCTCCAGCTCAACGTTGAGGGATGCTGCAGCCTTAAACTGCTTCTGGCCTCCTTGATGCAGGATGCCTTCCATGGGAGGCAGCAGGGGAACTGCCTGCCCTCCCCGGAGCTTCATGGTGAACTCCTGATGCACAAAACCTCTCTTGCCCTTCAGATTGCTTCTTTGAGCCCTGGACAGCCTGGCTGCCCACAGTCCTGGCCAGCTGATGCCACTCTGACCTCTGCTCTGTGCATGTGTCTTGTGCTGCAGGGAGGTGATTGAGAAGAAGCCAGAGGTGTTCAAGATTGCCTGCTTGATGGACATCCAAAACCTGTTTGCCATGAAGCCACCCTTCTACGCAGCCTTTGGGAACAGAGCCAATGTGAGTGGGTCTCCTGGGGAGGAGGGAGGGCTCAGGCTGGGATGCTGGTGGTGGTGCCTTCCTGCAGCTCTCACGCCTTGCTGGCCTTCCTTGGGCAGGACGTCTATGCTTACAAGCAAGTGGGCCTGCCGGAGAGCCGCATATTCACGGTCAACCCCAAGGGAGAGCTGATCCAGGAGCTCACGAAGAACCACAAGTCAACGTAAGCGACGTGCTTGTTCCTCAGCACCTTTGGGTTAACCTGGCTTTAACCCAGAGAAGCATCTCAGGGGGTAGAAAAGAAAACAAAACCTCAATGACCCCAATGCAACTTCTTTCTTACCCCCATAGGTATGAACGGCTCTCGGAGCTGGTGGAGCTCATCTTCCCTCCCCTGGGACAGAGTGGGAGTGTTGCTCTGGCATGCCCAGAGTACAGCCACTTTGCCTACTGGAGACCTCCACTGCCTGCTGTTGACTTGGATGCCTTCTCCTGACCCCATTACCTGTGGAGACCTGACCCAGGGCTCTCCTGTGCGTCCTCTGCCAGGACTGGATGCTCCAGATGCATCTCCTCCTCCCTGGTTGCTGCTCAGGCATTTTGCACTTCTAATACGGGTCGTGTTCTGTACTAGAAACACCCCTTCTCAGGGGTGAAAGGGGAGTAAGAGGGAGCTCCGACTCTACAAAAACTCCATTTGCTAAACTAGAATTCCTGTAAGCTGGGTCTCTTCTTAATGTTCTTAACATCTTTAAAGCCTGGCTCTTTTTTAAAGGTGGTGGGTCACTATCTTATTTATTAATGAGTCTGTGGCATAGCTATTGCTACCTCCAGTATGACCAGTGTTCCCAGACAGTCCAGCTACCTGCAGTTTGGTAGCTGATGGAGTGAAGCTGTCCTGTGGCTTAACAACTCATTAAGGTGGGTGGAAGCTGTTGGCGTTTTGAGTGTTCTTCACTAATAACAATAATTAATAAATAGTGCCTTAATCTAGGCTGTCTCTTGTCTGCTGTAGCCCTGTGCATGGAAGCTGGAGCCAGGCTCCGTGTCCTTTCACAAACA
>NW_009211403.1:0-8092 GCF_000690835.1 Fulmarus glacialis | reverse complement strand
GGCTCAGGTCTTGGTGGAGATGGGGGCAGGACCTACAGCTTCCTCGGCCTGTGGAGCAGCTGCAGACTCTTTTTATTTTAACTTCTTTTTTTTTTTGCCTACTACCTTCAGGTAATGTTGCAAAATTGATTGAATACAGGAAGCAAACCCTGGCTTTATGTGTGTGTGCATGGGGGTGAATCTCTCCTGTGCCGGCAGCCTGCCACAATCTTGTGCCAGGGCAGGAGCTTATTCCTGTGCCCCTGTGTTGGAGCATCCAAGGAAAGCTCAGCTGTCCTAAAGCAGGGGTGGGCTGGGGCTCAACCAGCCTGTCCCCCTGCTGCGTGGGGACTTCTCTGAAACACAGTTGTGAGCACTGCTGTGTGTTCAGCCAGGCTGGTGCCCTGGCTCTGGGAGCTCTCGGCTGTAACTACATAAAATAAAACAGGCAGGAGCACTGCTGGGCTCCTTCCTCCAGTCTGGCATCCAGCTTCTCCTTCCCTGACTGCTGTGTGTGAGTGTAAATCATCTCCTAGTGCCCCTGAGCTTTGACTCTAGCTCTGCTTTTCTGAAAGCCACACAAGTCATTTTGATCCTGGAAACCTCAGCAAGAAATACTTTATTTTTTTCCTTTCCAGTACAAACACTTTTTTTTGCACTTAAAATCTGAACAAATGCACAGGGTTTTAAAAAACAATAAAACACAGCCTTTTAACAGGATCATTTATCAACTGCCTCCGAAAGCTGCCCATGCAAGGACAACTGCATGGGCAACATCTCCTTCTCTCTCTGCAAGCAAAAAAAAGAATGCCCTATTTTATACAGAGTTCCTTTCACTTTTTAAACATGAATAGCTGAGAACTGAAATACAAACTGTCCTTATCTTCAAGTGACTAGTCAGGAATAGTCCAAACATAGCACCATTTTCTGGAAGGTCAGACTTCTTCCTTGTCCTGGTTTTGTTATGGCCAGTCCCAGCTCCCCCTGTGCTGGAGGAAGCTGTTGCTGTTCAGCTGCTCGCTCCCCTGGCCTGGGAAGGGGTGAGCCTGGCCCTTGGCTTCGTCTTCTCTTTGGTTGCTGCAGCCCTTTTTCTCCCTCTTGTGAGATGGGGAGGGGGCTCCCCTGGCCCATCGCAAAGTGCCGAGGGCTAGCCTGAGACTCCTTCCTTGGGCTGGGGGGAAAAAATTGGGGTTTTTTTTTTGTCTAAGAGCAGGTTTTGCAGGATGCCCAAAGGCAGCTGGAGGTTGCTCCTCAGCTGGAGAAGCGTCTCAGCAGCTGCAGCGTAACTCCAAATCAGCAAAGCCCAGAGCAGCAAGAGTGGGTTCTGGTGCTGTGAGCGGGGGTAGGCGAGGGGTGGGAGGCCAGGTCCCCTCTCCCTGCTCACACAGCTGATGGCCCACGCTCCTCTGGCAGGGGAAGGAGCTTTTACCACATCAGGGTAACACGACGCAGCCAACTGGACTCGGTGATCCCTGTGGGTCCTCCCCAGCCTAGAAGCATCTGTTTCAGGGAGCTCATCCAGTTTTTATGGAGGAGAAAAGGCGCCCAGATGCATCTCTGCTGGGAGTTGCTGCTGCTTGGTGCTGGTCAGAGCACAGAGCTGCTCCTTTGCGGGGCAGGGGGGGACCAGGGTGGGAATCGTGGTGCAGAAGAGCAGGGACAGCCTGAGGAGGGTGATGGGCACCGGGTGGGAGGTGAAGGCTAGCTGGTGTGGAAGGGTCCATGCGCTGCAACGCTGAGCTGGTAGAAAAATATGTTCCTCTGCTAAAGTGCCAGAGCTGGTCAGATGGAGGCTTTTTAATTTCCTCTTCATTCTTTCTGGTAATGAAGTCCCTGTTGGCTGAGCAGCGGAGGACACCCATGCTGGGCTCCCCAGGAGTGGCAACAGCCTCAAAGTCCAGGCGCCTGCTCCATAGGGCAAGGCTGGAGTTGCTCAGGATCGTGTACAACCTTTTCCAGCCTGCCTGTTCCTGGGAAACCAGAGTGGCCTTGGTAAATCACTTCAGTTTTTCATTCCCAGGCTGAGCTGAGGAGAGGTCTCAAGAAGTCTTCTCAAAAGTGCCCTCCCTCCTCCCTGGGGCTCCATGTCGGTGCGGGTCCCCAGGGCTGTTGGCATCCCAGTGGGCTCAGAGGAACGCAAGGAAGACGCCGGCTCCTGCTCCCACGCTGCTGCACAGGGAAATCCTCAGGTGCACACCCTGGAGCAGCTGCAGCTCTCCTGCCCCGGGACGAGATGAGGGAAACCACGTTCACAGTTTAAGCAATAAAACAAGAACTAGAGCTGGAGGACAGGACTGCTCCATGCCCATCTTGGGCTCTGCAGAGACCTACGGACACGTGTCTCTTTGGGGAAGACAATTTTCCATAACCCTTCATGTCAGTCCCAGCTGGAACCAGAGAGCACAGCAAAGTGGGATTGCAAAGCACGGCAGCCCCGAGGGACCGCGGGGCCCTCCCCCAAATGCTGCTGCGACAGTTTTTAGCTGCTCAGTGTGGTTCTTCAAAATGGGGGCAGCAAGAGGAAATTTTGCAATCAGATGAGCACCATGACAGTGGATTGTTCAAAAATACGTATACACATACCATATATATATATATGCATATGCGTGTTTTCCTAATGCATACCCTCATATGCTCTGTAAGGCATGTGCGTTTGCATGAAGGAGTGAGCAGTATAAATGGATTTACCGTATGTGAGAAGAGCTGCCATCTCGGAGAGGGGAAGGCAGTTCCCAGGGGGATGTGTGAATACGTGTGTTCTTTGAAATCCGCAATTCCTGTGGTGAGTTTTGTTCCCTGTAAGGAGCCCTGGCTCTGCTCAGTCCCTGGATTAAGACGCAGGTGGTCTTGAGGTCAGAGAAACTCTATTCCTCGAGTGACAACTACAGGGTTTTATTCTTCAAGAAGCGATAAATCCACAAAAATAAAATTAAAAAAAAACGTTCCCGCCTCCAGCTTCCTCCTGTATTGTCCTTCTGGGGTCATTAGCCCAGGAGCCAAAGCAACGCCCCCAGCCAGGAGGCAGTGACCCTGCGGCACCAGGGTCGGGACAGCTGCTGAGCGTCGGGAGGCGAGTACCGTAACGGCAGAGTTATGGAAAAGTGGAAACAACAAGATTTAAAAAAAAAAAAAAAAAAAAAAAGGTTTGTAGCAGCTTTTAATTCAGCTTTTAATTTATCTTTTCATTAAAAACATTATCCCAAGAACTGCTGTCACATTGGAGTGAGTCCGTGTGATATAAGTTAACCCTGTCCTTCACGGGGAGGAGAGGGAAGAAGCGCGTGGCGGCATGGCTAATGCTGCTTCCCCTCCACCTGCTCTTCCAAGTGGCCGACCTGCTCCGCCAGCTCGGAGACCTTGGCTTGGCAGTCAAGCAGGTTGTCCTTCAGTCCTGTTATTTCCTGAGAGTGGGCAGCCAGGGTCCCGTTCATGTGGTCCATGTAGTCCCACAGACTGCCCGTGTGTTTCTCCAGTTCGTCCCTGATACCGTCCAGGCTCCCCGTGACGGCACCCAGCCTGCCGCAGACGCTCTCCACCCGGGCCACCCGGTCATCAAAGTGAGCGATCTCCTGCTGCAGGTCATGGGCCACGCTTTTGCAGGAGCTCAGGTCGCTGACGATCCTGGCTTTGAGTCGCTCCAAGTCTCCCTTGAGGTTCAGGACACGCCGGTTGCTGAAGAAGAGCTGGGAGCCTTGCTCGTTGACTTTCTCCTGGATGGAGTGGACCTCATCCTCGATCTTCCGCTCGTGCTCATCCAGTGAGGAGTTGACGTGTGTCACGGTGTCCGAGTACTGGGAGACGGAGTCCTTGAGCCCCGTCAGAGACTTGCTCACGGTGTTCAGGTTGATCTTTAGCAAGGTGATCTCCCCTTGCAAAGCCCCTGATGCTTCCTCCTCGATTCGCCGCTGGATCTCCAGGATGGTGGCATTCAGCTTGCGCAGAAGGTCGTAGTTGCTGTCCATCCGGAGGAGCAGGTCCTGGTTCTTGTTCTGGCAGTCTTCGATCTCTGTCCGGAAGGTCTCCACATCTTTGGAGGCGGAGGTGCAGCCCAGGGAACAAGTGCTCTCCAGCATGATGAGGCGATTCTGCAACACCTCCAGTGTCTCGTCCGTCCGTTTCCTCATGCTGGCGAGCTCCCCCTCCAGCACAGGCACCACCACTCCGTCCATGCCCACGGGAGAACTGACGTTGTTCAGCTCCCCCACAATGGTCACGAACCTGTCCTCCAGGGTCTGCATTTTATCTTCAAAGGCAGTCCTCATGCCATCCACCTCTGCTACCACCGTGCCTCTCATGCTGTCCTCTATACCAGCGCAGCAGCTCCCCGTTTCTCTCTCTGTAGCATTGAGTCTGGCTTCCAGGTCCTCAAAGCGCCCTTCAAAAAGGTTCCCTAGGGTGACAGTGGAGACTTCTCCATCCAGCCGTGAGTGCAAGTTCTTCTGGGACTCAGAGATGCTGTGAAGGCCTTTCTCAAGGATGTTCATGCGATCGGTGAGGTAGTCCAGGTTGCTGCAGCAGCTTTCCACCACCGTCAGCCCTTGGATCTGGGTCTCCAGCTGGGAGATCTCTTTCTTGATCTCTAGCTCCTTCCCGTCCAGCGTCTGCTGCAGCCGCAGGTTGGCAGCTTTCTCCTCCTCGCACTGCTGCCGCACCTCTTGGATCCGGAAATCGCACGTGGTCTGGATCTTCCCCAGCTTCTTCTCGAAGCCGTCGAGCAGCTCTCCGCGCAGGTTGCTCAGCCGCGTGTCCACGTACTCCTCCAGCAGGTCGATGGAGGTGAGGGGCGAGGGCCGGGCTGACTCCAGCAGATGCTTGATCTGCCCATCGTGGTCCAGGACCATGCCGCGAACCTCGTGCAGCAAATCTGCCTTGGTTTTCAGCACGTCGCTCACCTCCGTCACTTTGGTCAGGATCTCCCCCACGGGAGGGTATGTGGCGATGTCGGCTTTGTCCGCCACATCCACCAGGCCATCAGGAATGATGCCGAAGCCCACCGTCGAGTCAGGCGTGCCGGGGCTGTTCATCAGGGAGCCGACCATCTTGGTGGTGTCCTCCTGGATGGCCAGCCGCAGGCGGTCCCCCAGCCCGCTCACCATGGTGTGCAGGCTGTCGTAGGACTGGGAAAGGCGCCTCACCTCCTCCTCCAGCCGATCCAGGCGGTCCCCGAAGAGCCCGGGCAGCTTCCTGCCTGCACAGGGAAAGAAATAGAGAGGGCAGAGTCAGGGCTGGTGCTCCTTTAACTTCCCTCCTTGGCTATCTTCTGGATTTGAGTCCTTTTCCATACTAACTCACTTTAGCTCCTGCCTCCCTCTTATTGCCATTTCAGCGAAATATCAACCCACCCTTCCTCCTTTCGTCTACATCTCTTCTTGAGCTGATCAGGAAACCCTCTTTCTTCTTGGGATCAAGCCCTCTGCTCCCAAGTTCAACAGCAGGTGATGAGAACAGCCCGGGGGAGCTTCGTCTTGAGACACACTATATCGACCCCAAAATTAATGGAAAAATGCTTTAAAGTAATGAGGAATGCAATTTTGAAGCAGCACATCTTGAAAGAAACTAGATTAAAAAAGCAAGTGATCCTCAAAACAACCAAATGTCAGGTCTCCGATCAGAAAGCACATCACCCACTGAAGGTTTGCCAAATTCATGCCCTGCGGTGGAACAGAAAGAACCGGGAGGTTTGAGAGCATGCCGGTGGTGTGGTAACCTGGGGATGTGAAGCAGGAGCAAGATCTCACCATACTGATTCTTCTTTGGTCCTGGAAACAGGTCAGGGTGGCTTTTTGGATAGGGAGGAAGTCTGGGGATTGGAAACATCTTTTGCCCGGGAGGCATTTTAGGGCTGGGATGTTGGGGCAGAAGGCCGGGTTGGTCGGTCGGGCTGTCGTGGCACCCTTCTCCCATGAAGCCTGGGCAGCACCTCCAGGCCAGCTCGGTCACTGCCTTGTATCCAATCTTGTATTTGGGTCTGAAGAAGGTGCGGTACCTTTCCAGGAGAGGGGAGGAAGAGAGAAGACAGTTTAGAGAAGCAACCTCAACGTCAAGCAATAGAGAAGAGCAGGGTCATGGGTCCTGTTGGGTGTGGGAAATCCAGGCACATGGGAAAGCCTGGGTGAGACCCATGTGCTGCACCCACAGAGCATGACCCACCTCCTCCAAGAGCTCTTGCTGCACCGTCCCCCAGTGCAGCATCACAGTGCCCGTCCAGGGTCACAGCTCATTAACCAGCACTCCAAAAACATGTGCCCACCCTCTTCTCCAGGACTGGACCACGAGGTGCAGGTGTGACAGCAGATGGTGAGAGAAGAGTTCTCCTCAACAACTTACTAACACAACTAGACAAGCCTGAGAAACAGCTGGGGGGTGAGGCGGCACTATCTGAGAGAGCCGTTATTTATGGATCTGCGGTTTCTGGAGAGATTTTTTTTTTTAACCTGGGATTCCCGTTGCTAGTTTAGAAAAGCAGCTATAAGTGTATTGCTTTGGTCTCTGGCCCGATAGATGACCACTGTGACAGATGCCACACAGTCTGGCAACTTTTGGCCCAGGAGAGCACAAGATGAAATGATGGAAGTGATTCCAAAACCCCTGCAAGCTCGGCTCGCTTCCAAGAGGGGTCTGGGATGCTTGTGGGTGTGTTTTGCACTTTGAATTGACCTAGAGAACTTCCTAGTGGGGTAAAAAATCCTCTTCTCAACTGTAATCCTGTCCTGAAGCCTCCAGGAGGGTTTAAATACCTTTGGAAAGGTATTTTCTCTATGTGTGGAGGGCATCAGTTTGATGGGAAGCCTAAGTGGCTTGGGCTGGCCTTGCAAGCAAGAGCTTTGGCAGCGGGGCAGCAGAGCCCTGGCGAGGTTTACTGGGGCGATGCCGTGTGGTGTGCCCAGAGGGGTGGCTCCTCACACCTCCCCCAACGGGGATGCCCTGGGAGGTTTCTCCATCACCAGTTTGGGCACTACAACATTGATCACCCCATACACAGCAAACAAGGGTGCGAGCCCACCTCCTTGCCCGGTGGGACACTAACACGCTCCCGCTCTGCTCTCGCTCTGCGTGGGGTCCCCACCAGCCCAGCGGGGAGGACTCAGCTGCTCCCTGCTCTTCCGTGGCACTTTCCCGTGAGTGGCAGGGATGGGGCAGGACCCCGCCAGCACCCGTGCTCCCTCCACCAGCCGAGCTGAGCTGCGCGGGGCTGAAGACAGCGCGTTTCTCACCGCCTCTGAAACGGCAATGCTTTGAACCTGCCTTTTGGAAATTTCCAATCTGAATTTATCAGGGCCTGAAAATCCTCAAGTTTGCTGTTTTGCAACAACGCGCACAATCGGGCCCTTGTTCTTCTCCAGCACGTTCAGCGGAAGGTCTCGGAGGAGGTGGCACAACCGTCCGTGCCATATGGACGCACTTATCCAGTCGCTCAGGGCAGCGCATGGGGCCGAGCCCCTGCCGTCCGTGTCCCTGCCCGGGTCCTCAGTGCCCGCGGCCCAGGCTGCAGCCCCCGGGCAATGCCACTTCCACAAGACTCCCAGCGTGACACAGCCACCTCCGTATGAACCACAGGGCAGGAGGAGAAAGCAAACCCAAATCCTCTGTTCTTTGAATCACTTCAAAATTTCTCAACATCAACCATTTCCCAAAGGCACAGGACAGTTTCAAAACAAGCTCTTCTTTTTGTTATTCCTCTCACAGACGCTGCTGAGTTTCTGTGGTCTTTCCTTCTGTCTTGGTGTGTAGAAACCTGCCTGGACCTACCACGCTGCCCGCAGCCACTGTCAGGGGGTGAAGCGAGGATGAGGATGGCATCCAGAAAGCAGGGCACCTTCTCCGTGTCATGCCGGCCTCTGCAGAGGAGCCCACAGCCCTTCGGCACTTCCGAACCCTTCTCCCCCTGTTCCAAACGGCAGCAAGGGGAAGTATTTATTGCAGCTGCACAAACATTAGCTGATGGCCCCAGCATGTGGAAAAACCAAGTTTCCCTCTCGTGCGTGGATGCAGCGTCCGAGGCTGTGCAGAAAGTTCAGCTGCGGGTCCAGCTGCTTTCAGAAAACACCCTGGTTTCACCTCGGTTTTGCTTGAAGGCCTGGAGGGCCAAGCAGCGGACACTGCAGAGATGGGA
>NW_009211402.1:122620-148168 GCF_000690835.1 Fulmarus glacialis | reverse complement strand
ATCCCAGCTGAAACCAGGACAGTTCTCCAAGTCGAAACTCTCCCAGGCGACTGCAGTTTGTCTGGGCAGCCCTCACACCCAAACTTTGCAGGTCTGTTAACAGTTGTGATGCTTTGTGGAAGAGTAGACCAATTCCAGCAGGGTTTTGCCTTCAACTTTTCTTCCTTCCCTCTCCTGCTTCCATTTGCCTCTGAACTGTATGGAGGGGATAAATTCCAGAGCATTCAACTGCCAAAGGCAGGGTGTTTGCTCTTTTTCCTGTGATATTCCTTAATAGGAGCAATTAAACTGTGTTGGCATCTGAAAACTTCATTCTCCTTTTGGATTTATTATTGCATGGGGATGCTGGGTTGGAGAGCACTTGTCGGTTCCATGGCAGAGGAAACTCTTAATACACTATTTCAACAACTTGCCTCTTTGTGGGGCCCTGGCTATGGAGTTTGCCTGCTGTGCCCCCTCCAGACCTGCCCTTTCCTGGCTGCTGTTTTCTTCTCTTCTCACCACTTTCTGAGTTTGGCAGGAGCAACTTGGAGCTGGGTTGAAGCCATTACTGTCCCTGTTGGAATGGATGGGATAGTCCTCTCCAGTGGAGCAGTCTGAACAGGTCTGTGAGCCAGCAGCAGGGCTGGATTTCTCATCTGGAGAGCAGGAGCTTTGTGAATTTAATACCAGAAGTCCTGGCTTCAACCCTTGGTTGAACCCTTTCCAGTTTGATGGGACACAGTGCCCATATGTGGTTTCAGCAGTGTTCCCCTCTGTTCAGCAGTTGCCTCCCTTTATCTCCTGGCTGTGCCCTTTCGAATGCAGCCCAGGATCCAGGATCTGGATACAGGAGCTGAGTTACAGAGGAGTTCCCCAGCACCGTGACGAGCTCCCCAAGCTGGGTTATGGCTTGGCCATCTGAAGATGTCAGCAGGATAGGGTGGGCTGCAGCCATGTATGTCCTGAGCTATGGATGTTCATATCCCACCACAGCCAAGAGAAATGGTGGGCTGAGCCGAGCCCAGTGTGGGCAGAATGCGGAATGGTCTTGGGTGTCTGCTCTTCAGATGTCAGGAGCCCCAGGAGATGTGTCAGATACTGTGTAGATGTCAATAGTGGCCAGACCATGGCTTGGGTGGATGACATTGACTTCTCAGCTATGACGTGGTGGAGCGGAGCTGCTGTGGTCCTTAAACAGGGACAGATGTTGAACAGCCCTCCCCAGGGCATGTTCCTTCCTCCTCCTGGCGCCTGCTCACAGCAAGTAGCAGAAGGGCCAGCAGCAACCCTTCTAGCTGGAAACCAGCCCGTCCAAACAAGAGGGTTTTGGAACAGCCTTGGTGAACAGAGGCTGAGCCGGGTTTGACAAAGCAGGATCCATTTCTGGAAGGGTTTGTACAACCTTTGATTGCACCAGGCCAGGCTGGCTGGCTCCTGGGTCCCTTCCAGTCTCAGGTTCCTTATCGCTGAGCAAAAGAATTACAAAAACTCCCCAGGAGCTTGCTCTGTCACAGCCCTTGTTTTTGCTATTACCTCGGGCTGAGCTACGGGGCGAGAAGGTACAGTCCTTGCTAGGAAAAGCATCCTGTGCAATTCCTCCTTGTTCCTTCTCCTGTGTGCTCTTGCCTGCCGGCAGACGGGAAGCCCAGAGCAGCGAAAGGGGATGGTTTCACACGTTGCCATTGCTGGAACGGATACACGGAGCAGCTTTGGGCAAAGCCTGAGCTATCTTGCCAAAATGGCTTGAATAATTCAAGTCCTCAAGGAGATGTTTGCTGATGCACAGGGCTGATGGGGTACCACCTGAGGGGGGCAATGCATTAATTTAAGGCTGCCTCTGTTAATGTGATCTATTTATTTCCCTCTGAAACTGGAGCTGCAGTTGAACACACTGCCTGGCAAGCGCTGGGGTTTAGTGGTGATGCTACTGTCTGAGCAGGAGACTTGTCAAAAAATAATCCAATTTCAGCTCCAGAGCAGACTCTGCCAGGCTCCAGCTCTTCCTTTCTGACCTCAGAAGGAATTGTCTCTCCTGCACGGTGCGGTGCAATCCAGCCCTGTCTGGTTGTGTCCCACGCAAAGCGGAGTCAGCCGTCCTTCCATCAAGCAGGCTCCGCGCTGTTTGGGATGGGATGGGATGCGATGGGATGGGATGCGATGGGATGGGATGGGATGCGATGGGATGGGATGGGATGGGATGCTCCTCCTGCAATTGTTATCTTCTTCTTGGGTTGTCCCACATTCCACCAGACCTGAGAAATATGCTTTGAAACTGGGAAGCAATGTAGAAAGGTGGGAGCAGGAAGCCTTGGCAGAGTTTTTCCTGGGTGGCCTGGTTCCCTGCCCGAGGTGCATCCCTCTGCCATCATTCCGCAGACCCCTGTGTGTTCCCAACATTGCTCCCACCCCACCAGAGAAAGCAGCAGGACTTGAGAGAGTTAAGAAGGACCAGGCGGGCTGACAGAACAAGCTGAATTTGATTAGCAAAGAAAGGGAGTGAACTCTTCCCAACACATAAAGCTGTTATAAAGTGATCAATTGTTCTCTGCGTCTGCTGGGACAAGATGAGAAGCGATCAGTTTAATTTGGAGCTAATGAGATTTAGGTTAGATATGAGTGAGATGCAGATTGGCGATTAGGGAGTTCTGGGAGAATCCTCTTCAGCTGCATTTTTAACAAAGCAAGTGACTGTTCTGAGCATCCTTGGACTTATTTCAGTGCTGGGGGAAGGTAGTTTTTGGAGATCCTCATGTTTTCATGAATCCAGGACATTCCTTGTTTAAAACCTTCCTGAAGATAGCTCTAGGGTAGCTTGTTGTGATTTGTTGATGCCAGCTGCACATGTGGTACTGTGCAGACCCACAGTGCTGCAGGACGGCAAGGGCAGGCTGGGGTGGGCAATCCAACACTTGCACATTTACAGCCAGCCTGGATTATTCTTTTGGGGAATTTAGCTCCACCATCCACAGAAACACCCAGGCACTGCTATGTGTGCTGTTGCATATGAATGGTGCCAGGCAGGACAGCAACCCAGAAAAAGAAATAATTTAAAATCACTTAATTGCAGCAATGGATTTCTTTGGAGTAGTGTATTTGCCCACTTGCTAAATAATTCATAGGAGAGCCTGGTAATTAAATGCTAAAGACCTGATTTGCTTAGCATTGTTTGTACTTACATTACTATTTAAATGCAAGAAATTACCAAGTCATTTAGTTGCTAATTAAAAATAATACAGTTACTTACCATCTTATAAGAATTAGTCAGCATTTCTGTGTATTGTTTGCACAGAGCATAAACACTCATGCTCTTTTTTAGGCAGTTCTCTTGTAAACTTATCCCTGTATTTGTGCTGATGGAAGGCATGTACCCCATCTTCTTTTAATAGCTATTAAAAACATGAGGAAAAATGCTAATTCAAAAAAAATTGAGCAGCACAGGCTGCCTGTGGAGAATGCCTAGCTTTGTTCCCCATCTTCCTCCTCCATTTCACTGCAGAAGGTCTGCTGGACACCAGCCCCTGCTGCAGCTGCACTTAGAAGCTCTCTTGCTGCATATGGCCTTGGTCGGTGCATGGTCGGTGCGTAATGCAAAGCACTGGGATGAAGGTCCTGGAGGGAAAGCAGTCCCGAGCATCCAAGAAGTTGTCTTCAAGTTGGGAGTGACAACTAGGCTAAAAAGGCATTTTCTAATCCCTGAAACCTGAGCTTGTTGGGAAAGGCCTTGGAGGAGGCAGTGAGATGTTCTGGAATATTCTATATTGTGCAGAGGCGTTAGGAGGGTGAATCAGATGTAACCACCTAGGGAGTGGAGGACTCAGTCTTATGGAAGACCCTCAGAAAGAAAAAAAAAACCCGGGGCTGCTGGATCAGATGAGGGACCTGGGTGCAGATCAGCGGTGCATGGGTCTGGGCTGTCCAAGGAGTAAAAATCTGTGCAGGCGTACCAGAGTGCCTGTGCACTCATCGGGGTGTGCGGGAGGGAGAGGACGTGTGTGTATGTATGTGGAGGTGGGGTATGTACTGCATGTGTGTTGCATGCCTGCATGTATATGGAGGCTGTGTGCGTGTGTGGTCTATACAGTGAGCGCTCTGTGTGTGTGTCGGGGGGTGTTTGGAGCCCGCAGGTGCTCTTGGAGGCGGATTTGGGTATTTGGATAAGGGACTGTGTCTGTATTTGTACGCGATCCCCAAGAAATAATGACCGGTTCTCAGCTCTTCTGAAGGGAACTTGAGGGATGTGCTAAGGTCTTGCTCCGATGAACTCATCATTAAATATTTGTAATGAGTCACACGCTCCCAATCACGAATGCTTACTCAATGTCAGTTCATTACCCAGCTTCTGCAAATGATTCACTCGTAGCTTTTGATACTGGGAGGGGGACAGGCCACGTGCACAAGGCCAACGCGAGGCTGGGTCCCTGCAAGACGAAGTCTCTGTGTCCCCTTTCTGAGGTCTTCCATGCATGTATTTGCAGACACAGTTGGTATGGGTGGCCTCTGCTCCCTTTGAGAAAAAAAGGGAAGTTCATCCCTTCCTGACGTGGGGTGCTGTACGGCTGACCCGCTCGAGGGTGCCAACCTACAGGGCATCTTCCCCACGTTTGGTGGACCCAATCCTGACCTAGAGTGGTGTCTCTCCAGGACACAGTGAATTAGTGCTAGTGCTAGAAGAGAGCCTGTATTTCCTCAAACCCCTATGGATGAGAATTTCCTGGCAATATTTTCGTCAGCATCCTGATGTTTTGGTCAATATTTTCCATGGGAAAATGTTAACTTTGAGAAAAAATGCTGTTTTCTTTTCTAAACGAAAACATTCCGTTTCAAATGTTAAGATGACAAGGATCTGCTTTATACAACATTTTATTACAATGTTTAATGCTGAAGTGGGGACCAGTTTTGTTCCTGTTAACAATGGGAATGTTTCGTTCTGGGAATCTACATGTGGAAATGTTTTCCTCCCATCAGGCTGATTTCACCGGGGTCTCTGAGGACATCAGCCCTGTCCCCAGATGCACTCTTGTCCTGTCCTTACACCTCCTCCCAGATTCAGAGTTCTCTAGAGCGGAGAATACGGGTATCTGCAGCCCGAAGAGGGGCCTGGAAGGGGCTCTGAGCTGGTCAGGGCTCCAGTTTAGTGAAGGAATCACATAATCGCTAATAATAGTCTGCCAATTTCAGTTAGGCTTGGTCATTTCCTTCTATTAAGTGATAATCAGAAATCCGAGATGATAACTGTCTTTTAACTGCTGTGCGCAAGCAATTTTTGCAAAAGACAGTTTGCTTTCCACCCTCTTGGACTCTGACCAGCAAAAAAGTGACTGTGACTTCTGGAAGGGGCAGAAGAATTGGTCCTGAGCACAGGACCAACAACAGGACCTGTTGTGTGTTATCCCAGGGTAGTGGAGGCTTTAACTGGTTGTCAGAGTTCTTGGAAATTCATCCTTTAGCTTTGGCATCCTCTGCCCTTTCTACTGCTCCCTCATTTCACTCTCCAGTGGAGCTCTTCTCTTCACCTGTGTTTTGGTTGATGGGTTCAGCTGACACCTCCCCTACATCATACAGCAGTTGGCCTTCATCTCCTCAAGGGCATCCAGTTGACTCCTGGCCAACCTGTCTACCAGGACCTCCATGTCCTTTGCTGCAGATCTGCTTTCCAGCTGTTCGGTCCTGGTGTACGGCGTTATTCTGGCTTGGCAGCAGGACTTTGTATCTGCTGAGGTTTCTGTTAGTTCTTTCCTTCAGCTTTCTGAGGTTTTGAGATTACATCTGTACCGGTATTGCCCTGTGAAAAACATTGCTTGTAATCAGCTGCCTGTTCCGCCTGAACAATTGACCTTTGAGTCCGACAGTCCATGGAATTTTTCACCCACCCCGCCGTCCACTATTCAGCCTACATCTCCTCAGTTTGTTTTCCAGGACACAATGGGAGACTGCCAAAGATGAACCCTTCCTCTCTGCGTTTCACTGAGATTTAGCCCAGTCGGTGATGGTATTATGCTACAGGTATCCCATGTGGTATTGCCTGGCTGCCATAAGAACCTGTGTCGGATGAGGTTTAGGCTCTTTCACGGCTGGATCAGCTGGAGGACTTCAGAGACACCCCTGAACATGAGCTGACTGAGAAGAGAACCGATGGACGTCAGGGGGCCGGGTTGATGCTCTTCTGGAAGGACACCAAAAGCAGAGGATGGGTGGGTCCTCTGGGCTGGACACTTGTGCAATTTATTGATACAGGCTGAAAAATAGGTCTGAGAGGTAATGACCACGGGTGGACCAGCACTGAAGACTCAGCTGGGTTCTGCAGGGCTGCTTCTCCTCGGTGATCAATGGCCTGGAAGAAAATCAAAATGTGATCTCTGAAAAAAATATCTGGTGGATGTAAAGACTGGGGGAGCTGTATGTGTGTAATTAAGGTGGCAGTTCAGTGATATAGAGAGTTGGATTTGCTCATTCAGCAGGCGCACCCAGCCAACAGCGTGTGTTTTGTTAAAAATGAAAGAGGTTTGGGGAAGCAGGGTGAATACTGAATGGGATCTGGACTTGCAGCGTGTGGTCGTGACTGACACTCAAATGAGATCCTTGACTGGAGAATTGCAGTCTTGAGCAATAGTGGGGCTATGACTTTATTGCCATTAGTCACCGGGACTGATCAGAAGGATGTTAATAAATTGCAGAAAAGTCAGTGAAGAAAGTGACTGATGAGTGCAGATGGGAAACAAGGCTTTACAGTGAAAGCTTGGGTTATCAGAGGTGTCTTCATCACAGGGTGCTAAAGCCTGGCTGGAGAACCACCTTGTTCTACCCAGCAAAGGTGTACCTAAGCCCAGTGGCTGAAAGATGAAGCTAAATAAGCGCAGGCTAAGTACAGGTGCAGGTTTTAAGGATATTATTCAGTTACCAACAGCACAGGCAGTTTTCAAAAAATAAAGCAATTCTTAAATATCTGCTATGAAGAGGAATTACCTCAGGGCAGGTTAAGCACTTCAGCTTCATGATATTCACTTGGAAATAAGCATATACGGAAAGCAATCTACTGAGTGCTTATTGGTGGTCTATTTAAGCTTTATTTCATATTTCTAGCTGAACTCTGACAGCTGGTGCTGCTTTTTTTTTTTTAAAAAAAAACATCTTCCTGTGGCACCAGCGGCTTGCCATGAGACTTCTGGCATCACAAGAGGCACGAGGAAATGGTGAGAACTGGCAAGTGCATCTTGCCTGAAGGACCTGAAAATTGGGAACCAGCACGGGTGTGATTCTGGACTTTTGGAGAACCCTGGCTTTGCATTTGCTTCCTCTTTCAGTGGGTTTCCTTTTCCCTTGCCAAGCTCAGCCATGGGCTGAGCAGACACAAGTTCTGCTCCTGCCTTTGGATCCACTTATCCCCCAAGCTCTCTGGATCTGGTTCCACCTCCCCCTTGTCCTCCCCTGCTCAGAGAGGGCCACCTGCGGGAACATTTTTATTGGCGTTGTGGGGGAGCTAATCTCCTTGTATTGCTTTGATCGCGCATCCCTCTTGCTCTTATGTCCAAGGTGCTCCCTTGAGATGGAGCTCTCTCTCCCTCTCCTCCTAAAAGCTGTCACTGCTGTGGGATGCTTGGGGTTGCAACCTGAAAGACTGACTCCTGCACTGCAAGTCTGCGTTTTGGGGCTGGCGGGGAAGACCTGAGATGGGCATCCCTCTGGAGAGCTCCTGGGAGCTCAGGAAGTGGATTTTGGCTCTCCTTATGCCAAGCCTGGGTCCCGAGGAGAAGACACTGCATCAGTTCCTCACCTGCAGTGTAGTGGCAGAGGCCTTCCCTGCCAGCATGCTCATTAGGGTGTTTTAATTATTGAGACACTCATTCTAATTGTGTCCCCTGGTTCCTGTTCTGCTGAGATTACATCTGCTTCTCATATTCTGCATGCTGGCTCTTCTCCAAACAACGCTGCTGCACATATGGAGCATGCACAGGAGAAACTCACCCAATAGACCGGGGAGCGGGATGCTCATTGTCCTCCTCCACCTGCCCCTAACCATCTGGGAGGAGAGCTGGAAACACCAGGGAGGGCCCCAGTGCTGGGCCAGCAGTTTGCTACCCTCTTTGCAACCCTGGTCATGGCTTGGTGACAACTGCTGTGTCCCCACGATAGCCATGCTAACCCACCCTGTGCTTGTGCGTGCAGCTGTATGGTCCCGGTAGAGATGCGGCCATCCTTGAATGCAGTGCTGCTGTAGGACTAGCAGACCCTCAGGAGAGGTGCAGCTTCTTCTGGACAAGGAGATTTTGTAGGTGCTTTGTGTATTCAGCCCTAGAACAAAACTAGGGTTGTTTCTTTTCCCTTGTGACCATCCACCTTTTCAGTTCCACTGCTACAGTATTGTCAGCTAAGTTGTCAGCATTTGTTTTATGTTCCTGAGTGCCTTCGCTTTGCTGACATGGGTTTGGAGTGCAGACTGCTCTTGGACGTTGAAGGTGGATCACGGGGAAACAGCTCAACTTAGGAACATCCAAACCTGCTCTCTGCTACAGGTGGTTTAGATGGGTCTGTTGGGTTGATTCAGGATCTTCTGGGTAGCAGCCATCACCAGCATCTCTGAGGCATCTGAGGCCTTGGGAGGTAACTAGAGAGACCCAGCAGGGACCAGACAAGCAGCTGTATGTAACCACTGCTGCCACACCAGAAAATCTTTTTTGGTGAGCAGATCAGGGTTCCTGTTTGCAGGTCAGGATGTCCTCAGGATGAGGAGGAGTACTGCCTGATTCCAGCTGAAATATTTCCCTGCCGGCCTAGGGCGGTGAGCTTGAGCCACTCCTGGGCTTTGTATTTAACAGCACTTCACCTCCTCTGCTCCTTATTCTCTAGTGGGTTTTTTTTAGACAGCAGTCATTACCTCTCTGCTGTTTTTTCACTAGGCTGAGCTCTTCTGGTCTCTTATCATAAAACTTCACATTCCATTGATGACCTGCACAGCTTTCCCTGCATCCAGCCCTGTTTGAGACCATGTTTTGGACCTGCACACACTTTTCCAGATAAGGGCTTGTAAAGCCTTACTTACCCTTACTGCTTCTCTCATCTCATTATCCTGATCCTACAGACCCCCTCTTCTTTATGGCTTGTTCTCCTTGATGACCCTATGATCTTTCCAGTGATGTCCAAGTCTTCCATGACCTCGATGATGCCTCTCAAAGACCATCTTCCATTGTTTTTCAGCACCTTTCTGACTTGGTTGTGTCTGGCCAGTAATAGAACCTAAATGCAGTCAGTCTTCAGGAATGGGCTGTGAGGAACACCATTAGAAACATCTCTACACACTCCCTTTTCACCAACCCCCTCACATCTTCCTCTCTGGCTGACAGCTCATCCTATTTCATTCACCATCACCCCCAGCCTGACTACAGATTTCTCACCATACCAAGTGCTTTGCTGAAATCCTGGTAGATGACATTAATTGGAATTTCGTTCTATAAACAGTGATCTTATTAAAAAGAACTGTCAGCTGAGCTTGCCTGGCATGGTCATACTCTGTTAATGCTGCAGCATTTTATCTTGTTTCACGTATACGTCTTTGCTTTGTTCCCAGCTTACTTCAGAAACCTTGAGTGCTGTTGTAGCTGGACTATATGGAGTCTGTAGTTGCTTGTGTATCTATTGTTCTTTCTTCAGTCCAGGAACTATATTTGCTGTTCTCCAGAAAGAGAAGGAGAGTAATCAATAGCCTGTAATCACATATGCTAGCTTACCATAGTCAACTAAAGATTCCTGACTTTAAGCACTGGTTTTCCAAGGGAGACACAGTATAGATTATCTAGCCCTGCTGATTAAAATGTGTTAGATCTCAGACTGATGCTCAGCTTAACCAAGCTGTTCCCACTGGCCCAATGCCTGTCTCTCTTTCTGAATTGGCATCCTTTTTCTGTCCCCCTGGCTGCAGCTCAGGTTCCAAGAGCAGTTAAGGTGAATGCACGAGCCCTTTGCTCTGAAACCCAGCAAAGCCAGGACATCTGTGCCTGCCGTGACCCAGCTGGTCCACCTGCCAGTGAGGTTTGCCTCTCCGGTGATTTCTAGGTAATCTGAAGCAAAATAAGGTACCAGTTTCCCTTCCCTTTGTCAATCAGCTTTTCACTGAAGTCCAAACTCTCTGGCTCTTCTCCCGTTGGTATTGCTGAGTTTCTGGGAAAAGGAACCATAGCCATAGAGCCGTAGCTCTCTGTGGTTTCTGGAGTCCACAGGACATCACAAGCAGATGTTGGGTGGGTGTGTTGGAACCTGAGATTTTCCCTGGGCAGGAGGGAGATCCAGAGGATCCCCACAGGAGCAGGACCATCGTTGTTGGGAGAACTGGGGAATACTGGGGTTGTTTCTTAGCTCCTCGAGCACATTGTGCTATAGATCAAGGCCCTTTTGCACGATGATACTTTGATAAACACATTCTGCTGGCACCAGCCCTCACCGTAGTGATGCGCATACCTCTGGGAGGTGCGGGCAGGTGCAGTCCCTCCAGTATCTTTATATTAGGCACCCTCCTGCTCCTGGAATAGATTCCCAGACAAAACTGGGTTATGATGCAATTAAGACTGAGAATATGAATCAGTGATTTAAGGGGAAAAAAAAAACCTAGCGGGGGAGGTGGCAGTGATCCCACGCCGAGCTCTGCTAAGGCAGAGTAAACTGTATAGAGACAGTGGTTAGATCTGAGCACCTTAACTCTGCCCTAGAGCCGCGCCAGGCTATAGCCAGGCAACGAACACCACCGGACTATAGCAGCATGATTGGAAAAACTGAGCCGTAACCTTGCAGTTAATGTCAATGCAGTTAAGGTACATTGTGGGTACCATGGCAACTTGCACTGGCCACAGGCTTGCTCTCGGAGTCGGGATGCTGTGGGAGCCGGCAGGCTTAGAGGCAGATGAGCTGGGACTACAGTTGCACTGGTGAAGCATCAGGAGGGTGCAATAGGCACTGTGCATGGGTTGATCTTCTCCGGAGGTGGCTTTGTCTCCCCACTGATGTGGCTGCCCTTCTCATTCAGGCATGGCTGTTAAGTGTTTGAGGATAAATAGTTCAGAGCACTGGACTGGATAAGCCCTAAATTGATAGACAAGATGATGGGAGAGATGAGGCAGCATGGGCACGTCAGAGACCAAGAGCAAGTGGCTTGTAGCACGGAGAATGCCCACATGCTCCCCACTGGCAATAGTCCGGCAATTTCCCCCATGACATTAGGAGAGGTCACGAGGTCTTCAGGGTGGTGGAAGTGTCTCTGCAGTGCCTGAAGGAAGATGCTGAGGTCTCTGGTTGTATCAGGATACAGGCAGAAGAAGAGTGAGGAGCACAACTGCCAAAGTAGAGTAATTAGCATCAAGAGCTTGCAGTGCTCTCACTCTTCCAGATTGCCAGCTTCCCCGAGGAGCCAGCTTGGCAGTCAGAGTCCCAATGCATCTTGGTTTCACCACCGACTTTAAATGAGGCTGAATGCACCCATCCAGGGCTGGAGCTCCCATTGCCTGGGGCTGGGTGACCCCCTGCTCCCTGTTGGCCCAAGACTTCTTGTTCCCAGTGAGGGCACAGCAAACAAAAGCTAAGCATCTGCAAAGGTTGCTCCTTCTCCTGGGGAACTTGCTAATGAGACGGTGAAGGGCTGTTGCTTTTCAGAGCAGATGTTCACTGGGAGTTTTTTTCAGGCAAGGAATTGCTGAAGCTGTTTTACACAGCCCTGCTCAGGGACATGGAGGTTAAAGGCAGAAAGGTTCCTGTAGGCAATTTACCCACTGGTCTCAGCCAGCACAGGGTAGAAGTTAGCTGGTTTTGTACAAAAATGGTGGAAGACGTGTTCCTTGGCATTTATGGGGTGTTTCCACGCTTATTCATGGGTCCTTGCTGGAGATGACACCAGCTCCAACCCTGGGCTGAACACTTGCCCAGGTTCTCATCCCTGCACCTCTAGGTTCAACAGAGACGGATGCTGGAGCTGGCAGTTTTGGTGAGATGTTGCCACAGTTTGTGGCACAAAGTTAAAAGCATAAGCTTCCTCACCATGGGCCTCAGAGGTGCTGCTGTGAAGGAAAGATTCATTAAATTGTGCATGGGTTGATCAGGTGTCTTGTAAAAGCTGGCAAACTATCCTGAAGTGTTGGAGACGGCTGTTGTCCAATGTGCCAGCAGCTAAGTTCAGTGAAGTCTGAGAGTTGTTGCCCTGGCCTCGGAGCCCGGATTGCACGTCAGAGAGTTGAGGAGAGTGAAATACATTTACGTAGTCTTGGATGAAAGACGCCTGGGGAGCTCTGGAGCTGGGTTGTCTCAATGTGGTCAAAGCTGTAGGCATGAAGAAGAACATAAGTGATGTGCAAGACGCGGATAACATTTACTTATTCCCAGCTTGAAGTTACACTGAGCTGTTTTTTTGCTGCCTAAGCCCTTCCATCTGCCCTTTCCTCCTTTCATTCCCAAATAACAGACTCTAGAGGCATCTCAGTTCCTTCACGTCAGAGCCAGAATCTGAATTAATAATGTGCTAAGAAAATAAAGATAGTTCAACAGACTTTAAATCAAGAAGAACAGCATGTTAAAGAGTTTGAACAAATCACATTACTTTGTGTGCAGTTTTAGGGCTAGCAGAAATAAATCTCCCAGCAATTTATTGATGGTGACAAATTCTTTCAGAACGAGCCTGCTCTGGGAATGCTTCTCTTTATCGCTAGACTCTCTGTATGAATTATCTAGGACCAGATTAATGTGTCCCAGTGAAGGTGTCAACACAATTTGTGTCCCGGAGTCTCCATGTCACCTGGGCTGACACATCATTTTAATATATCTGTTGAAAACCGTGTTGCTTTTCAGATCCTTCTCCCTTCGCCGTTGTGTGGGCCTGGGTTTGACAGAGCCATTTCCAGAGACAGGCAGATGGGTCTCCCCAAGTGGAGGAGGATGGGTCAAGGACACAGCCTGCCTTAGACTGGACATGAAATCTACTTCTGTAGACCCATGGCAAGAAAAGAGCAACCAGAAAGCTGTAGGGGTGATGGCTCAGTTGCTGCCAATGCATGTCTGACAGAGCCAGTCACTAGGGCTGTCCCCATGTGGCTGGTGGGACCGAGAGCCTGGACCCTGCTTGATGCCTCTCTGCCCATGTCCTCCAGTGCTCTTCCTGCCTCTGCACAGCCAGGACTCAAGGCAGGACTGATGGCAGGGCTGGGGCAGGAGACACTCATGTAATGCTTCCAGTGTGCCATCGGGCATGGGGCTGGCCAGGGAGCAGCCTTGCATTCACTCTTTTTTGTTTATCAGCAGGTCTATCAGAAAACCACCCTGGCTCAACTAGAAAATGGCTGGTTTTGACTGAAAGCCGTAGGAATTTGTTTCGGAGGTTGATTGTCTGCAGCCACGGGTGCATTCCCCTTCTGTTGGTCTCTTTTCAGCTCCCAGTTCCCCCTGTTAGTGGGCTGTCTGAAGAGACCTCAGGAGTCGTCTTCTTGGGACTCTCAAGGTCTGGATTTCTTCCTTATGTTTGGCTGTGTTGCCTGGCCCCTGGAAACTATTGCTCCAGGACCTCTTTCCCCTCTCAGCCTCCTCTGGACATCTTCCAGCCTCTCAGCCTCCACCCAGTGTTCACATCCCAGCCCAAGATGGACTCCCCAGCCAGGGACCCTTGCCCATCACATAAGGCCACCTCTGCACCTCTGGGAGGAGTGCAGGGAGATATGGGGACATTTTGGGACAGCTCTCTGTGCTGCTTTAACCAGTGCTGAGGGTTTGATCCAGTGTCTGAGTAGAAATGGGGAGATAAACCCCATCTGCATGAATGAGTTGGGCTGCAAGGCACGAACTCTTCTGCGGCTTGAAGATGCCTGTTCAGGGTGGTGGTGGAGAGCATGTGTGCATCCATGGTTGTGACGATGAGGGTGGAGAGCTTGTGTGCGTCCATGGTTGAGGGACAGGGAGGCCCTGGAGCTCTGCCAAGAGGTGCCCAGGTTCCTGCACATCTGGACTGCAGACCTGCAGCATGGCTGGGCAGCGAGCTGAGGGAACCCAGCAGAGACCTCCAGGGAGCAAAATTCAGCCTTCATCTGCTTCAGAGCCTGGCCACGGGGGTCTCAAGCTGGGCACTGTGTGCCTGCCCAGATACCTCTATTTACTCAGCAGCTACACTCCAGCTTAACAGGGAGGAAAGAAGAGAAGTTAATTTATTACTGCAAATGACTTTGAAGTAATTAATTGATCTTGTCAAAGGCAAGGGATAATTCCACGGCTGTATAATCCCAGCAGAAAGATACTTCTTGTCCCCTGACAAGGCAGCTTTGATAGAGCTATTTCACTAAGACATGCTGAAGTCAGGAAGAGGACATTTTATTTAATGATTCACGCTAATTAGAGTGAAGCAGGGGTGCTCCCTCTCTGCCCCACAGCACAACACAGCACGGGTGTTTCTCGTCAGCCCCATTCCCCGTCCTGCCTGCAGGCACATGGTGGGTCTCAGCCTCTGCCACACAGGCAGGGAAGGTCCCTGGTGACTAGCAGGTCTGAGCGTCTTTGTATAGACCTTGTTGGGGCAAAACGGAGCTGGAAATGAGAAGGTTCCTCACCATCCGATGAGGGGAAGGAGGATGCAAGCAACCTCCCATCTCAGGAGGAGCAGAGCTGCTATTTCAAGGACTTTAGTAGATCCATTGTGCGACGTGGCACACGCAACGGGGCTCCTGCAGCTCTGTCTTCCTCAGCAGTCACGTGCGCTAGATCTGGGGTAGAAGGACCAGGTCTTCCCTCATCTTCCTGTCTCTTGTAGAGCGAGGGTTGCCCAGTGGCTTCTGTTGTAAAATCATATATTGATTGCTTGTCACTGTGCCCAGCTCTACCTGTTTACAAGAGCTTGCTGTGGATCTACCGCAGGGTACACTTTTTTTTTGAAGGAAAATTTTGGCTTAAATGAAATTGGAGGAAACATATGTTTCTTTCTTGTTGCAAATAAAACCTCTGTCTCTTAGGATAGAACCTGAAACAAAACATAGTGATGATTACCACTTCATTGGCCCGCATTTGTCCATGGGAAGAAAATGTCGGTTCGTACATCTGGTGAGATGAGACTGAAACCAGCAACAAATTCCTCCAAAACCCCCATCTGTCCTCACCCTCTGTCCTGAGGGGGTGATTCTTCAGCACTCCTGGAGCTTGAGTCCACCATCGCAACTGCGAAGGGGTTTCACAGTCTTGTAGTCCAAACAGGGTTGGATGCAGCATGTGGAACACCAAGGCCAAACACTGAAAGAGGAAAATAAGCAGAGACATTGAACAGCTGCCCAGGCATAGGAAGAAATAGTGAGTGATTTTGCCATTAATTGCTGTATCATAATACTGTTGCAGAAGGGGGCCTAATTAAAGTGGCTGAGACAACCTTCTGTCTGGCAAATCCCAGCTTTCAAGTGGTTTGACCTTGCAACATCAATAATGTTTCTTAGCTGTGGGTTTGGGGACTTAATCCAGCGGCCGCCAATGACCTGGCCAACCCCTTGGCATTGCTGCTTGGTGAGGAGAGCAGAGTCACTTCTCTGGACACCTTCTGGGGGTGCGGGAAGGGCTGCTTTGGCTTTGGCTATGCTGAGTCCGAGGGATCTTTTTCCCCAAGAAGGGCCTGCTTCAAAAGACAGCAAACATTTGCTTAAAGCCTGGTCTTTGTCTGGTGACAGCTCCAAATTTGCATCCCAGCCTTGGGTTGGGCACCTACATCGGCCCCATGAGCCCCTGTGCTCTTTCTCTTGGTTACTGGCAGTGGAGCAGTTTATCTTCAAGAGAATTATATGGACCAAGCTGGACAAACTTAGGTGATCAAATAGGAGATCTTGATAGTCCATCATCAACAGTCTGCTGACCAATGCCAGCCACAGCAACTGGTGACACATCCATCCTGGATTCTCTTAAGACTAACTACGTCTCTTAGGCAGAAGTTGTGACAGCAGCAGCCTCTGGGACCAAAGAAGAACGACCTTTGAGATGCTTCTATCTCACCCGATGCAAACAGACAGGGAAGGTGCAGGCTTGGGGCCCAGGGCAGGTGATCTTACCACCTCTGCTTTGCACTGCACTTGCCTGTTCACCCTCCAAGATATGGCCTAGGAACAATATCCCCAAGCCCTTTCCCTGGCATGACTTGGTCCTCTCCAGGGCTGACCGTGACTGTCGCAGTCCCTGGCTGCAGAGGACTTAGAGATGACACCATCATGAACTTTAGAGGTGCTGGAGTATCTGGAGGACCATGGTTCCTCTCCTTGCCTCTCTGTAATGGTTAAGGGAGCTCTTGGTAGCTGCTGGGGCCAGGAGGCTGTGCAGGGACAGGTCACAACACTTGCAGATGTCAAAGAACAGGTCAACTATAAAGCATCGTCCATAATAGCTTTGCAAAGCTGAACTTGGCTCCCAGGAAAGAGTAATGAGGTGCAATTCTCTGCTTGATCAGCTGCCATTACGGGGGAGTCAGCTGCTCCCGAGTGCTCTGGATGAGCCCGGGAAAGGACACTCTCTTCCCTCATTGTCACCCAAGCATGTTGAGAAATGTGTCCTCAGCCCTCGGAAGGAAGGTTCAGGTCAGCACTCAGTACTTTCCAGGAAAGGGGACGGGAGCGTGCCACCAGCCCTGCCAGTCTCAGGGGATTAAGAAAGGGAGTCGGTGCGTCTGAACCTGGCTCCGTCCTTACCGCCTCGCTCCTTGGCAGTCTGCAGCAGCTCAGCACATGGCCTTCAGACCAGGGAGAGGCGAGAAGCTTTCCTGAGTTGTCCGGCCCTTCTGAAGCAGCAGCAGCAGCACTTGCTGCAATCCAGTCTCACAATAAATCAGAAGTTAGTTTTCGTTAATTGCCATTGGCAGTTAAATTAAAATCTTTAATCGGTGAAACCTGCATGGATAAAGAATGGTTTTCATTGAGCAATGGGCAACTATTTTTGCCTTGAACTGAAGCATCCAAGTGTGCATTCGCAGTCACTGTCCTCAAAGACAAAAACAGTCATTCCATGCCACAGGGTTTTACCCAGTGCAACCACTGCAGTATTTTACAATATCACTTTGTCAGCACTAAAAAAAAGCGCTTAGATCCCTTTCTGAGATTTATTGCATTTCATAGGTGAATAGATTTTTGATTAGAGAAACACTTTGCTTTTTTCTTTCAAAAGTGCTTGGCCGAGTGGTGAGATTATGCAAAGGCTGAACCTCATTTAATTATCAAGTCCTTTAAGTCCAGGCAGAACAAACTCCCTTGCTGTCTCCATGGTGCAATTAGTTTAGCATAATCTAAAGCCTGGACCACCCCTCCTGGTGCTTTGCTGGGGCAGTGACTGTGCAGGCTGCGGTGCAGTATTAAATCCGAGCTCTGAAGTGCAGTCAGGATCGATATTTCTGAATGCCAGAGTCTTCCATGTGCCTCAGGGAACTTGTGTCCTGAGTTTCCCTGAGGCTCATCCAGCTTTTTTTGTTGTAAGAGGCAAAATCTTCAGCAGAAGGATATCCTCCAACTCTGAAACCCTTCCAAGAAGTGAGGGCAGAGTGGGAAGCTCCCCACATAACGATTCCACCAGGCACGTACTTTTTAACAGAGACTTAAGGAGGGGGGCAGGAATTTCAAGACAAAAATATTAGAGCAGTTGGAGTTAGGCTTCCAGCGCAGACACGGCTCCTCTTTGTCTGCTCAGGGGCAGAGGAAGAGGGTGCAGTGCTGGGAAGGGCGAGGATCAGTGCAGGATAGCAAAGTAAACTAGGGGAAAAGAGGAGTCGATGCTCTCAAAGCCTGGGACACGTCCTTGTGCTGGTCGGGTGCCTGTGCCCGTGGGCTCAGCCCTGCCGGGGGCTGCGGGAGATGTGCAGATGGTGTGACGGGACTGCCCAGGGGAGCAGGGGGTCAGGGGAAGCTCTGCATCTCTCAAAGCTCGGTGGGCTATGGTCCACACGTGGACTCTGAATGCTCCAGTGTTGCTCTTCTCCTCGTGGGGCTTTTTCCACCTCCTCTGGCACCAGGCGGAGGAGCCCGCAGGCAGAAGCTCCCAAGATGACCTTTTTCTTTGGCTAGGTGTAGACATGGTGGCATTGTCCAGTCTTGTTCTCCCAGGCTCTAACCCTTTCTGGTGTGCAGGTGACAGCACACGCTACGTTGGCTCTCAGCGGCAGTTCACGATGCAGTGTGCCTATCGCACTGGTTCCACATCCTGGTTAAGACGTTTCATTATTTTGTTTCGTTATTTTTTAATGATAATTTTTTAAAATGTTTCCCACCTGTCTGGAGTGTAGGTGGCCAGCTCAAGCAGTGGAACAGCTGAAATTTTTGTCTCCATGCAATCAGCTCACATATATACCCATCCAACTGCCTGCAGGTGTCCTGGGAGACATAGGATGGATATCGTGCTTACGCTACAGGTCTTGCTCTGTGTCCTGTACGGCTGGTATCCTGTGTATACTGGACCTGGGATCCTGCGTACGCTATGGCTTGACTGTAAAGGGATGCATGGGTGACTTGCCCAGAATCATTGGTCTTGGGGTATCCGCACATGTAGTCACTAAAGCCATTTTGTGCCTTTCCTGCTGCCGGTTCCTTGAAGGAGAGAGATCTGCTCTCCCCACACAGACCCCAGAGCTGGGGGGTCCCAGCACAAGGTCTGTTGCCTTGGTCAGGAAGCCTTGCCCTGACGGGCTCTTTGCCTGCAGTGCTGGAAACTTCTGGGCCAAGGGAGACCTGTTCGGTCTCTGCAAGATGCCACCAGACAGAACAGTAAAAAGCTGCTGCCACTGTCGCAGCAAGGAGTGACCCCCATGCCTGGTGTGGTTTTGTGCACCTCTGGGAAGACTCCAGAGCAAACCAGGTTGCAATAGTGAGGGTCTTCACTGCACCCAGGCTCTGCTGCTGCTGCTCACAGATACTCTATTCCCTGTGCTTTTGGGAAGGTGTGGGCTGGGACTGCTGCACACCTGCATGCTCAGCACTCTTCCTGCTCCTCCTGGCTCTTGCTCAGTGTGAAGAGACCGGTCGGTGTCACAGATGCAGCCTGCTCTGCTGGAGACAATCCCAGCAAGGGAAATCCTGTCCAACTCATAACATGGCTCGGCTCATGGAGAGCCCTCAGCTGAAGTAATTGTGTTTGCACAAACAACTCTCATCAGTTTAAAGGAGATAAAATCAGCAGGAGCTCATTGAGATGCAGCCACAGTCTCCACCGTGGAGCGGGGCGGCTGTCACAGTCTGACACAGGAGCAGCAGGACGGAGGATGCCCTGGGGCAGGGGATGGTCCTTTCTGGGCTCTCCAGGGTGCTGGTTGCAGCCTGGTCTCCACAGCAGCTCTGTGCATTGCACCCAGCTGGCTTCCGAGAGAGGAGAAAGGCTGGGGGGGTCACTGAGGACCCCTCTCCACTGATGGGGCTTAGAAATGGTAGCAAAGGCTGGAGCAGACTTCTTCACAGAAAGCATGCAAACTGCCAGGGCACCTTGCGCTCCCTTGTCTTCAGAGCCCAACACCCTGGGGCAAAGGGTGATGGGGAAAGACACAGTCACTCTGGAGAGAGATGGGGCGATGGGCAAATGAGCCACGGGGAAGCCGACAGAAATTTGGGTCTGAAAAACAAACAACAGCTGGAAATGGTGAAAACTCGTGCCATCATCTCAGGGACCAGCTGCTATCGTAAGTTTGGACACTGTACTGGTGTGCGACCAGCTCAGAGGTCTCATCCTGGCTGGGGGCTGTGATGTTCAGGACATGGCAAGATTACTTGGCTAATGATGGTGCATGAGACAGACACATGAAAATCACGGCTGTGGGGCCAAAGGGAGGGTTAGACGGGGCTTGACTGGGCTGGACTAGACTGGATTGGGCTAGGCTGGGCTGGAATGGACTGGGCTATACTGGGCTGAGTTGGGTTGGGGTGAGGCGGACTGCATGGCGGATGGTCTGCCAGTGGGTACCCATCAGCAGGGGGGCTCCGAGGATCCTCGACACGAGCAGGTCCTGTGGCTTGCAGGGGACACAGCTCCACAAAGTGCAACCACAGAGCACAAAAGGCTCCCATGACTTTTCCGTGAATACATGTGAAGAAAGCCTTTAGGAACTGTTCATTCACGCACTCCCAGTCCTGCCAGAGGACAGACAACTAGCAAAGCAATATTAATTTTGCAGGGAGGCCACTAATGTGTCCTGTGTCCCCTTTGCCCCAGGCAGTGAGCGTTCCCTGCACTGATTAAGTGTGAGAATGCTCTCTGTAGGCACCTTTCAGAAAAACCATTTCAATTAACAGCTAAGATGGATCGCGCAGGAAATTGGGTGGTTATTTCCAGATATTTACCTCATGGCAGGAAAGGGGCATGCTGCACCGTGCTGAAGGGGCTGGGGATCACAATTATGCTCCCCTGGTACCGTTACACGTAGAGGAGTTTGCCTTTATGGTTTGGTGATTAATTTTTGCAGGATGAATTTTTGCGCTGGGGAAATTGCTGAAGTTGTAAAGAGGAAGCAACATGGGGAGGGATTGCATCAGCTCCCAGCAGCTACATGCAACCTTGGCATCTAATCCACATTTCTAGGTGCCTCCAACAGCCAGTTGGAGTCTTTTCTGTCCCCTCCTGAGCAGGTGGATGAGGAGCGATGAGTCCATTTTTTTCCAGGGCAGGTGGCAGTGGGTGTTTCCCCTGATTTCCCTCGCATGAAGTCTCCTCCTCCTCCTCCTCCCTTCCTCTATCCTCTCGGGGTTCCTGTACACCAGGACCTGAGCTCTCTTCTGCTCTCTCTTTATGGGGATTTGCATGTGCAATGATCTGCTTTTTTAGGTGCCATGAGCCATATGTGGCCAAAGCAGTGACGGCTTAGGGGAGAAATTGTGCTCAAAGGGGCATCCTGCTCCCAGGGACTGACCTGAAAAGGTTCCCGGAGTGGCTGGGAATGGCCAAATCCTTCTTGCTGGGGCTCTGGGAGGAGCTCAGACAGACGGGCTGTGCCAAGAGCTCAGGGGTTTTGGTGGCGTGACCAAGTATATTTATTTGCAGGTCATTTTTCACTTGCTGACCTCCTCCTGGCAGGGGCCTGGACCCTGTTGTTGCTGCATCTTTTAGCTTTGAGGATGTCCATTGAAGCTGGGTGTGGATAATGACCCTGTGGTCAGACTGTCCCGGTCGTGGTGATCAACCATCTAGTGCTAGTTCTTCCTCCAAATTGCATCTCATCAGTTGCCTTTCTCCAGAGCAGAAAATGCATCCTTTGAGTTTGCTCGTACAAATCTGGCTCACAGAGGTGGGGAGGGCATGCAGGTGGGAGGCAGCAGCAGGCAGAGCCAGTGACGCACACTCATCCTCCGGGAGCTTGTGCCGGACTGCCGGGCGGCAAGGCTGTGCTGGGTTCCTGGTTCAGGTCCAGGCATGTAGTCAGGTTCCTGGAGAGCTCCCAGAGCCTGGGCGTGTTTCCCTGTGAGCTGGGTGTGACTCCATACAAGCCTGGCAGCTCTTTGCATCCCAGAAAGCTGGATCGCTGCTTGAGCCTGGGGTGGGAAGGTGCATGTGGGGCTGCAGTGAGATTTTTGCAGTCCCTTGAACATTTTCATGGCCAGCTGTGCTCCCAGCATTTCTTTGATGCACAATCCCTTGTCCTGGATGCAGCAGGCAGTGGCCTGAACAGCCGGGGATGTGCCTGCCCCGCAGGGATGCTGTGCTTGCTCCGGAGCATCCCGGCTGCCAGAGCCTGGGGTGGGAAGGTGCATGTGGGGCTGCAGTGAGATTTTTGCAGTCCCTTGAACATTTTCATGGCCAGCTGTGCTCCCAGCATTTCTTTGATGCACAATCCCTTGTCCTGGATGCAGCAGGCAGTGGCCTGAACAGCCGGGGATGTGCCTGCCCCGCAGGGATGCTGTGCTTGCTCCGGAGCATCCCGGCTGCCAGGACCAGGGCCGTGGGTCTGGGACAGACACAGGGACACAAAGAGGTCTTGGATGTCTTGGAGGGGCAGTGATGCAGGTGTGTTGCCCTGGGGATCAGAGGGGACACAGGGATCCAGGAGCCGTAGACCAGGGACAGGCAGGCTCAGCCCCCAGCCCTGTGCTCTCCCACGAGCTGGCTTTCCCAGGCAGGCAGCTCACGAAACTTCTCTCATCTCCAATTGCTGTGCTCCACCTTTTATTATAATTGATTCTGCATCGCCATAGGAACCCGCTCCAGCGTGAGTGAAGAGCAGCTGCCTTCCCTGCGCGCTCTCCAGGAGAGAGGCGGCTGCTCCTTCCCTCGAGATGGCAAGTGATGGAGCCGGGAGTCCATGCCAGCCAGGTACCATCCATGCCCCATCCCCTCTCGAGTGCTCACGCTGTGGGGAGCAGAGTTATGGGGTGCAAGGGGGGGGTAGTTCCCTCCACGCTCGGCTGCCAGGGACCCCCCCACCCCTCACGGTGGTGGGCTCAGGAGATGGGGCTGGCTCTGTCTGGTGCTGGGGTCCTGTATATCTTCTGGTGGCGGTTGTCAAGTCTGGATGGAGAGGGCAGGAGACTAGGCTTTGGGGTGGGATGGGTGGGAGCAACATTTTGTGGGGGCTTATCTTCCTGGGTGGCTTGGTTTGGCAGTGCTGGGATTTCCATGTGTGCTGGGATGACCACAGAGAGGAGGCACGTGAAGGGTGTGCTGCAGAGCCCTGCACTTGGCCCAGCTTCCCGTGGCCCCCAGGGAGACCAGGGATCACAGAGTTTGGGATTTGGGGGCCAAGCATCTCTGCTTAGCTGGAGCTGGGCTAAACCTCCCCCTTGGCTGAAGGGTTGCCTCCTTCACTTGCAAAAATGTGGATGGGACATCCCTCACACCCAGTTTCTCATGCTCCTGCCCTGGCCTGATCTGCTTGGTTCTCCCCTCCGTGTCCGTGGTCTGCTCATCTTCCCCAAACTGCTGGACATGGCTGCAATCCTGCCGAGCAGAGCTGCCGTGTTGGGAGAGCCCCTCCACGGTGGCTGCATGGGTTTGGAGAAGCGGTGGTGGAGAAGGTGGCCTTCCCGTTAGCCATGGGCTGGTTTAGCAGAAGACTGGCCAAGCTCTTATATCAGGGTTTGGGGTACAGACGTGCTGGGCTGGAGTCCCAGCCTGTCCTGCCATTCCTTGTGGTGGAAGGTGCTTGGGGCTGTTTAGCCTGGAGAAGAGGAGGCTGAGGGGAGACCTTATCACGCTCTACAACTACCTGAAAGGAGGTTGTAGTGAGGTGGATGTTGGTCTCTTCTCCCAAGTAACAAGCAATAGGACGAGAGGAAATGGCCTCAAGTTGCGCCAAGGGAGGTTTAGACTGGACATTAGGAAAAATTTCTTTCCTGAAAGAGTGGTCAGGCCTTGGAACAGGCTGCTCAGGGAAGTGGTGGAGTCCCCATGCCTGGAGGGATTTAAAAGACGTGTAGATGAGGCACTTAGGGACGTGGTTTAGTAGGCATGGTGGTGTTGGGTTGATGGTTGGACTTGATGATCTTAGAGGTCTTTTCCAACCTTAATGATTCTATGATTCTATGATTCTAAGAGAGATGTTGCGACTAGGCTTTAGAGCGTGAGGGGACATCTGTCTACGTCAGACCAACTGGGGGATCCTGCTGAGACTTGGGACCTTCCTTAGGCATGGGTTCTGGCACCCGGTCCAGACCCATGGCAGGATGTTCCCTGGACCCCTTATGTCCTTGTCCGTCCAGACGCTGAGCCCTCACAGGACCAGGTGATGGAGAGGAGCTGAGAGGGTTCACGAAGGAACCCCAGCATCCTGCTGCAGGTAACAAGCATTGACAGACAGGGAGCCCAGACATGGGCTGTGGTACCTTGGCAGAGACTGGCGCTGCCTGTCCCTGGGCAGCTGCCTGGTGTTTGCCTGTACGGCCGGGCTGAGATGCACCCCATAGATGGTTCAGACACAGCCAGGCTGAAGGCGGAGGGGGAGGTCTCAGCATCCCTCCCGGGGCACAGCATTGTCTGTACAACATATGTACCCACCTCGGCAGGGGCAGGAGGGTCTCTCCCTGCCAGGGACGTTCAGTGGAGGGTGCTGGGGTTAAGGTTCGGCTGCCTCCCTGGCAGCAATAAGAGGGAAGCTGGGAAGGCGAGATTGCAGACACTGCTCTCCCGGCAGACTGGATTCCTGAAATGGGAAACAACTTTGTTCCTGCTGGGCCTGGCTGTCTGCTGAGGAAGGACGGAGGAGATGGCTCCTGCGTGAGCCCTGCACCAGCAGTTGGTGACAAAGACAGGAGCAGATTTCCAAAGACAGCAGCAATTTGGCTTTGGGATGCATAGGAAGGGAAGACAGAAATACATCTGGATAGTCCCAGCCCTGTTTGCTCACAGGTCCAGGGTACATCCCATAAACCAGCTGGAGAACACGGCCCTGTGCTCTCAGCATCTGCCAGCCGGGAGGTTCACAACGTGCTTTAATATGGGGCAGAAACACCTCTGAGGGCAGAGCGTGGCTCTTCGCTCCAGGGGTCTGCACCCCGTTGGAAGTTCAGCTTCCCCTGGCAGAGCCTCTGCTTGTGCTTGCGCTGGCAGCCAGGCAGTAACCCAGTGGGATTCGTTCGTTTGACTCAGCAGCAACATTTACTGAAAAAGGCAATGTAAACCCTGCAAAGGATTCAGCTGCTTCGTGAGCTCCATGTAACAGTGCCAAGCACAAGGGTGCACTTCCCAGGAAGGTGTCCAGCTGCCTCCATCCCAGCAGGGGCGAGCGGACCCGCCTCGGACAGACGGACCCTTTGCTTTGGAAGGACAGAAGTGGAAAGACGGAGGGAGAACCACAGCCCTGCTGCACTTGCAAGTAAAGCCTTTTCCCATCTCTAAGGAGCTTAGGTCCTAGAAATCCTCCTGCTTAGGCAGAAACTTGTTTGCCTGCAATCCTCGCGAGGGCGTTTGCTTTCGTATCTCCCTGGCGATCGCATTTGCTGTCTGGTTGCAACAGGCGGTCGTGCAGCGATGCCATGAATATTAACCAAGGGGAGCGCACGGAGCCGGGTCCTGTGAGACCCCTGGCTCCCTCGGAGCAGCGGATGTGCTCTCAGCCCTTTGCCGGAGCCCTGCGTCAGTGCTTAGGCTACACTGCTCCCCTCCCCTGCTCATGTTGGCCCCAGAACCATCTTTGTTAGGCATTCCCAGGACCCTGCATCTATCTTTTGAATTTTTCTCCTAGATGTCTCAAATAGATTTGTATGGGGAGCAACAGTAGGGTTGTGCTTTTCAAAGCAGGGTTATTTTACCACCGTCCTAATGAATTTGCTCCAGTTCTTATTCTGTGTGCAGTCATTTTATTCTGGTACCTATGAAAGCGTCATTTGAATTTAAACATTTTAGCCCCTCCTAGCTTTCCTCCATCAAAACTAGCTCTGCTTTCTCCTTTTAAGACGTTAGTCTCATTTCTCATTGTTATATAATTGTAAATGTCTATTTTTGGTGACAAAAGTACTAAGTTGGGTATATTTAAAAGTCTGTAAATCAAGTAATTCCCTAGTTGTTGGACTGCATCCATGACACGGTGCAGTTAAACCCCGCTCATGTCCTGTCATCTTCCAGTTTCATTCTTTGAGCAGATCAAGCCTTCCTGGTGCAATTCTGCTTTATTGTGCAAGTCATGTTGGTCTTTTT
>NW_009211402.1:117792-122608 GCF_000690835.1 Fulmarus glacialis | reverse complement strand
TGCTGATAAAATACACACTTTTCAGTGCTAGGTGTTGCAAAGCTGACTTAACCTCCCAGCACCCTAAGACAAATTTTCCCATGACTTGGAGAGCTGCCTTATCACTTGGACCCTGGATCCAGAGCTGGGCTCCCCGCTCACGGTCCCCTGCACACCAACTGCGTGGAGCATGGACTGTGCAGTAATGCACAGCGAAGCACGGCTATGCCAAGGCTCCCGGCTTCATCTTTTATTTGCTGGTGGGAGTAAACTGTTTGAAGGAGGAACAGATTTTTTTTTGAGCAAGGTTAGTCCACTGTAAATTGGAAGTAAGCAATACCCGAAATGTTAGTATCCAGAAATTGCTTTCTGGCTGACACAGAAGACACTCTCCAGCTGCTTTCCCTAATTAGGCTTTGATATTGCTTTGGACACTTCATAGAATCATAGAATGGTTGGGGTTGGAACGGACCTTTAAAGGCCATCTAGTCCAAGCCCTCTGCCATGGGCCGGGACACCTTCAACCAGTTCAGGTTGCCCAGAGCCCCGTCCAGCCTGACCTTGGATGTTCCCAGGGATGGGGCATCCACCACCTCTCTGGGCAACCTGTGCCAGTGTCTCACCACCCTCATTGTAAAAAATTTCTTCCTTCTATCTAGTCTAAATCTACTCTCTTTTAGTTTAAAACCATTCCCCCTGTCTCCATCTTTCTTATAAGCCCCCTTTAAATATTAACAGGCTGCAATAAGGTCTCCCTGGAGCTTTCCCTTCTCCAGGCTCTTGTGCTTTCCCATCCCCTACCTATCTCTAGGTCTTGACTCCTGCTCAAAAACCCGCAAGGACTGAAAGAGTGGAATAAGCTGGTGCTAGCAGAGGTGTCTGGGTGTAGTCCAGAGAGCGGGCTGAGTCATGCCAGTGCTGTGCAGCCCCGTCCCTGCTGAGAGCCCATAGCCACCCCTCACTGCCCACTCGCCTTCTCAGTTTGGAGGTGTCTGCAGTGGGAAGGGTGAGCCCTCCATACCAGATGGCATCCTGCATCGGTAAACACCGCTCTGTACTTCTTCTTAAATAAATATCTCATTAGATATTTGCCGTTCCCAAATTAACATTTAATTCGTGTTTCATACGCAGAAAAATCTCACCACATTGTTGCTGAATTGTTGACAGTGATCCTCCTCCTTTGTGAGTTCTGTCCCTATTAAGCAATTCCCTTGTTCATGTATTCTTTTTAGTTACTAAGGGAACATGAATCTTAATGAAACTCAATCAAATATTCCTTAAATAACAGCTGCCTTCATTTAACTGTCTTATCAGCCGTTTTTCGCTCTGCTCAAAATTCCCGGGAAATTAAGATCTGATTCTTCACACGGTAATGAAAAAGCAACACATCCCAAATGTGAGGGAAATCCTTTATCCTGAATCCTATAGGATATAACACTAGGGATATCATTTAGCAGACAATCTTGTGTTTTGTCCTGAATGTGCCTGTTCCTCCCTGCACTTTTGATGTGAGTCAGTTGGGTACCTCCAGATACATGATTTGTTCTTGGGTCGCTTATATTGCCTTTCCTGAGTATCTCTGGCACCGAGAACCATGAAGGGAGATTTTCTTAACCCAGAGGTGTCCGTGGGAAGCATGAATCTCCCCTGAGCACGGAGCAGTGCAGCGGAAAGGCAGTGGTGCCCCGGCAATGCAATGCTTTCAAAGCCCAGGGGGTTCCTGAGGGCTCCCAGGGCAGAAGGAGCTCTGCGGGGAGGTGGAGGCTGTAGACAGCTGCGCCTGTCCCCGAAGACCTCCGAGGAGAGCAGCGGGATGCTGCGTCCTGTCAATGCTCCTCCATGGGTGGGTATTCCTCCCCTAGACAGGGCCACGTGGAGCCATCACCCACTGGGGAGGGGAGACCCAAGCGCTCTCTGCCCGGGTGGAAGCTCCTCCAGCTCAGTTCACTCATCCCCATCCTCCTGCCCTCCCGATGTGGTACCCGTGCTGTGGGAACCTTGTTTGACTTATCCCCGTACCCCCTGCACCCCGTGCTCAGCTGGGGATATATGGAGGGAGGGTTAAACCCCAGCACGATGAGAAGGACTTGGGGTACTGGTGGACAAAAAGCTGGACATGAGCCGGCGATGTGCGCTCGCAGCCCAGGAGGCCAACCGTATCCTGGGCTGCATCAGCAGCAGCGTGGCCAGCAGGGCGAGGGAGGGGGCGAGGGAGGGGATTCTGCCCCTCTGCTCTGCTCTGGTGAGACCCCCCCTGCAGTGCTGCGTCCAGCTCGGGGGTCCTCAGCACAGGACAGACATGGAGCTGCTGGAGCGGGTCCAGAGGAGGCCACAAAAATTGTCAGGGGGATGGACGCCTCTCCTATGAAGACAGGCTGAGAGAGTCGGGGTTGTTCAGCCTGGAGAAGAGAAGGGTTTGGGGAGACGTTATTGCGGCCTTTCAGTACTTAAAGGGGGCTTGTAAGAAAGATGGGGACAAACTTTTTAGTAGGCCTGTTGCCATAGGACAAGGGGGAATGGTTTTAAAATAAAAGAGGGTAGATTTAGACTATAAGGAAGAAATCTGTTACAACGAGGGTGGTGAAACACTGGCACAGGTGGCCCAGAGAGGTGGTAGATGCCCCATCCCTGGGAACATTCAAGGTCAGGTTGGACGGGGCTCTGAGCAACCTGATCTAGTTGAAGGTGTCCATGCTCATGGCAGGGGGTTGGGCTAAGTGACCTTTAAAGGTCCCTTCCAACACAAACCATTCTGTGATTCTATGATGGAAGCTTGACAACCTGAGGGGCTTCTGGATGAAGTCACACTAGGGGTGGCCGATGTCCCCTTAACGTGATGTGGGATGCAGGTACAGTTCCCCTTTGGGGAACTGCACTGAATACTTCCCTGCAATAGCGTAACTATGACAAACCAGGGCAAAGCCCCCCGCTCAACCCCAAAGGACATCTGGAGCCGTAGCATGTAACTGGGAAGCTGGTGTTAGTGGAAGTGCCAAGACAGCTGTTTTGGGGGTTCAGAGATACCCTGGCCAAATATTGATGCAGGGATGACAGCTCAGGGCTCACCACTCCCACAGGCAGGGGTGTTGTGGTAGCGTTTTGTCCCAAGGGAGAGCAGGGGTGGGTGGCTCAGTGCTGCCCAGACAGCTATCAAGAGAACACCCCGTGTCTGGTCTAGACACGAGAGACGTGTCTGGGAAGGGAGAGTACCAAATAACTGGGGTGAAAAGCCAGAGAGCAGCTATGCTCTCCTTGTTGCTGCTCTTGCCCTTTATTTTGCTGCTGTTATATGAAATTATTTTTAAAGCCTGCAAGAATGTTCCTCATGGTGTCCCAGGAGCTGCAGATAAAGGAAAGTGAGCAGGTTCTCAGTGCGAGTCGGAGCCATGCTGAACCTGCTCTGGTCTGTATCTGGGTGCTTCGGCCTTGGAACTGGGCTCTGCCTTTTACTTTCCCACTGATATTGCTCCCAGAGGCAGTATTGCTGCCTGGGAGGGCAGGAGGATGCTTTGGCTGTTTCCCGAGTCTCCAGAGCACTGAGAGCACTCAGGCTCCAGGATGCTGCAAGGGGAGGTTGGTGTGGATGTTCCCCTAGGTGAACTCCATCCAGACCTGGTCTGACAAGAGGCACTGAGAACTTCAGAGGCGCCTTGTGGTGTTTTGCTATGACTTCTAGTGACTGTGGTTCTTTTAACTTCTTTTGCTATCTTTGTCCTTCTGCTTTGCATCCCTAGCCCAAGAAAGCCGGACCCTGGAGATCTTTCCTCAGTGACGTGGCTGTTTGGACACAGCCTTCTCCTCCTCCTGCTGCAATAGCAATGCTAGTGTCCCCATGCAGCTGCAGTGAGGTAGGTGCCCTCCTCTTCCATCGGGTCTCAGCTCCTTCTATACCTGCTGCAAAACCAAAGGCGGTCGTTGTGCCAAGGGAAATACAGCAGCTGGACTCCTGTTCCTCAGTAGGAGTGGGCAAACTCTAAGCTTGTGTTCCATCTTGGGAGAACTTCAAGACCAGACTAGATAAAGCCATGAGCAGCCCAGTCTGACTCCACAGCTGAGGTCCTTTTCAGTGTGAATTTTCTTGTGATTCACGGCACCTGGGCCAAAGGGGTCCTGCAGCACTAGCCTTGCCAGGTGGGCACCCTCTCCAGAGGATTGCTGGGGATTTATGACTGGAGAGGCAAGCTCTGCACCAGTGCCCTGGGCTGCCCACCCATCCCATGCCTTCATGCCCCTCACAAGTGCCTTCTTGAGCTTGCCAGAAAACCAGGGATCCACTTGTGAACTTCACTGCCCCTGGTTTTTTAGCAGAGTTGGTGTAGCCCCTGGCCAGTTTCTCCTCCCTCACCATCTCTGCTTTCCCCTCCAGGAGCTCTTGGCCCGGGCAGGAGCGAATCCCGAGCTCGGCGTAGCAGCGCCGGTGGCTATGGAGTAACCCGTGCTCTGGGTGTGTGGGCACAGTGGGAGGCTGAAGCTGGCTGCCCGGGCACCGGGGTGGCCGAATGCGCTCTGCCCACACGCTCCTCGCCTCTGCCATGAATGATGCATCGACGATGGATTATGAACTGCTCTCCCCCTCCTTGGTTGAGCCCCCTCCTTGGTTGAGCCCCCAGCCGGCACTGCGGGTATGGATGCTGAGCAGAAAACCGTCTTTGCCTTTGTCATCTTCCTCCTGGTCTTCTTGGTGATGCTGATGGTGCGCTGCTTTCGCATCCTGCTGGACCCCTACAGCCGCATGCCCGCCTCCTCCTGGACTGACCACAAGGAGGGGTTGGAGAGGGGCCAGTTTGACTACGCCTTGGTGTAGAGGGAAGGGATGGGGCGAGCCTGGGTGCTCTGT
>NW_009211402.1:115078-117710 GCF_000690835.1 Fulmarus glacialis | reverse complement strand
GCAGGGAGGTGAGGTCGGGCTCTTGTCCAGGGTGGGTTTTCTAGGGGTTTCTCTCTTTTCTAAGCACTTTTCAGTTCTCTTTGCAGTCTGTGGGACTCTTGGAGAGATGTGTTGGAGGAGTGATAGGACTCCGCATGGTCCCTGCTGCCCACCGTGCCCCCGGGCAGTGTCGCGTGCTGCAGTGAGGGGCAGGAGGCGATGGGGCAGGGCATGTTTTTTTTGCCCGTGGGGCTCCTGGTCTGGGTGGCTCTGCCTGGTGCCAGGCCAGAGCTTTGACCCCCACCTCCTCCTGCCCCCCATGTCGCCCTCGTCTGTGTCCTCTGGGGAGTGCTGACCGTGGTCCAGTGCCTGTGTGTGTGTGTGTCCCTGTAGCTGAGCTGTGTCTGTCAGGGGGTTTATAGGCACCAGACCCAAGTGCTGGCTTTGTTCCTCTCTGTGTGGCAGCCCCAAGTGCCCCCCGCCCCACAAGCGAGGGGGAGATGGAGACCCCCCCATGCTCAGTCTCCCTTTTGGCATCCAGCCCTGCAGCCTGCTCTCTGCTTTACACCGTCGTGACCCGTCCCTGCCCAACTGGTGAAAAATGGTCTGAGCAAGGTGCAGTCATGCAGCTACCTGCGGACCTGCCTGGGTGGCCCTGCTGGGATCCCAGGAGGGATCAAAGGTCCCGCACAACACTTGGGAGATGCTCCTCAGCCAGCCCAAGCCTGGCAGCCTCCCACCGGTATCCCACTCTGGCCAGACCCTGCTCCAGCAGATCTGGGTGGCCTCCCCAGGTCCAGGGGGTTGCTGGGGGTGGCCGGCCCTTTCCTGGCCATCCCGCATCTGGGTATCAGAAGGGCTGTGTAAGTAGCCGAGGGGAAACCAAGGCTGTCCTCCTGCCCCTCTGCTGCAACCATGCCTGTTGAGTAGGGGTGCTGCAGCTAGCCACAGGGCTAGCAAAAGCCATGGTGGGTTGTGGCTGTGGGCCAGTAAGAAGGTTTGTATTAAGGGATTTGAGCCCATGGGGGAGAACCTCTTCCCCCACCATGGAAATAAAGCTGCACTGTGCTAACCCCACACAACTCTTCCTCTGCTCTTTGACGCGTCCCATCAGGCACTCAGAGGAGCATTGGCTGCTCCCCGAGCAGTGGTGGGCTGCCCCATCTCTCTCTGTCTAAGCCAAGACCCCACATCCAGCACAAGGTGGAGCTGGGTGATGTGTGGGACAGGAGCATCAGCACCAGGCCGTGGTGCTGTGGGTGCCTCGTACCTGGGCGTGTGCTCTGTCAGGGAGACGCAGAAGGTGCTCCTTGGCCACAGCATGGCACCTGGGCAGGGACAGTCACAGCCTGGCCACATCTGCTGCGGGACCCGTGGGCTGTGCCTGGCCGTGTCTTCTACACCAAGCTGAGTCTGCATGACGAGTGCAGCCACGCGGGCGGAGCAGGCAGCAGCCTGGTAGGTTCTGCTGCATCCAGAGGGACCTTCTGGATATGTGGGTGCAGGTCACCCCCGGAGAGTCCCCGGGGTCGCACGAGCACTGACATGGAGGAAGAGGCGAGGCGTCACTGCCGGGTGGTGCAGAGAAGTGACTGGCAGGACGTGGGTACCCAAGCCCAGCGCGCCCTGCTTCTGCACCTCCTCTGGCACCACTGTCCGACACAAGTCGAACACCCCTCACCTACTGCCAAGCCCAGGAAGCTGTTTGAGGGACAGTTTCCAGCTGTCTGAACTCAATGGGCACATGTTTTCCTTCGCCCAGGTTTCATGGCGTGATTGTCCCCCCACCCAGCAGCGTCCCTGGTCTCCCACCACCCAGTAAGGCAGTGGGCTCCCTCCCAGCCGCAGGGATGTGCAGCCCTGCCTGCCCTCTTGTGGCACATGACTCTGCGTCCGGAATGGGAAGCCAAGAAGAGCTTGCTAAAATTGAGAATATCAGCCTGGAACTAGGGTTTGAGCTGAAAACCAGCTGGACCCTGACTCCTGGACACACGATCCTGGCCGAGCACACCTTGCACATACCATTCACGGCACGTTCTAGACGAGCCCTGCATTGCATGACCTCTGCTCGGCACAACCACTGCTCAGCAAAACCACCGGCAAGCAGCAAGAATGGTGCTGCTCCTCAAAGGGGGATGAGCCAAGGGTGACCACGGCACCAGGCAGGGTGAGCAGGGCAGGAGCAGTAGGTTTGCCTCTGCTCTCCTGCATCCCCTCTCTCTCCTCTCCGCCAGCCCTTCTTGTGCCCCCATCCCCGTCCTGGTCCCTGTAACCTCTCCTCAGCCCAGCAGCAACGATGGACTCGGTGCAGACACCCCTGAGCTGGGCTCAGCGATCTGGTCTCCAGCTCAGACCTCTGGCATCACTCTCCTTCCACTCCCCTTGCTGGGAGAGAGCAAAGGATCAGGAGAGGCTTTGTTGATGCGTCTTTCCCTCCCGTCTCATCTGCCTTCTGCTCTGAGGCTTCGGGAGGGACCCCCAAAGCCCCCATGGGTGCTGAGACATGCAGGGGTGGGAGAGCTGGGTGAGGCTCTAAGGGTGAGACTGTGTCCCTGAGGAGTACAGAGAAGAAACCAGCCTGGGCTCCCTCGCCTTGGAGCTAGGATGGGTCCTGCCGCGCTCCCCGGTTGCCTCCGATGTGGCTCCCCCCCGC
>NW_009211402.1:87198-115052 GCF_000690835.1 Fulmarus glacialis | reverse complement strand
GCCGCCGCTGCACCCAGGTGAGGAGGAAGACACAGAACCATTTAACCCAAAATAATTTTATTGTTGCTGTTGCTTCTGATACAAAAAGGAATTCCACAAAGAGCCACCTCTCTGTGCGGGACAAGGGGGCACAGGGTTTGGGTTTCAATGCTTCCCAAAAAAAAACCAACCAGTAAGAAATGTCAATACAAAAAAAAAAACCAAACCAAACACCGCACCAGAGAGGAATGAAGGAAACCTTGAGCTTTTTCATTTGAGACTTTTGGCTCAACACACACACACAAACCCATCTCTGCTAATTTATTATTATTAATAGTTTTTTTTTTTTTAAAAAAAAAAGCACCTGTTGGAAAAACAAAACAAAACAAAACAAAATAATAAAAAAACCCCCAAACATCAGGCCACCCATCCTGTCACAAGCTCTGGGACTCTTGCAAAATCCAGAGTCTGGAGCTGCATTATGCAAAAGAGTTTTCAAGTTTGACATTAGCCCAAATACAGTATACGTACACTTCCCCCACCCCATGCGGCGGCAGCGTACCAGGAAAAAACCAACCCCCCCCAAGTACCAAAAAAAAGCTACAGGAATATGCACTCCTCACAACAACGAGCAATCATAACTTTGGTGGTTATACATAAATATGAAAGGGTGGATGGATACAGTGCACTAACGCTGACGATTCAATACCAGCACCAGCTTCTGAAAGCACCTTAGGTTTGTTGATAAGGTAGTCTTGTGTGTCACCAGAGTGAATTTAGCACCTTTCTTTCCTGTGGTGATGCACAGGGTTGATGCAGAGCTGAAAACAGATTCATGCAAAACTAGGAAATGGCATTGCAGAGACCAGCTGTGTGAAGAACACTTGAGGGAGGAAGAAAAGCCCACCTGGACAGAATGGTCTGGACAGGCTACTTGAGGCAGCAGGGAGACCTCAGTTCACTTAATTAATATTTTCCAGACTCTTTTTAGTGCATTTCATTTGTCTGCATTAACCAGAGACTGTCCATCTCGGTTGTCACCTTGGACTGACCAAGATGTATGCAACAACCAGAGGGGAGCGACTTGCAGCCCCCGTTTTCAGAAGTGCTCCTGACTGTCGGGGATCTGGCCATAAGCACCGGAGTCACACAGATGGGGTGGCTCGGAGTCAAGGACCGTTTGCAAAATGAAGCTCTGGCTGTCCCTGCCTCTTTCTTCCTGCCAGGCTGCAGAGACCTACCCCCATCCCCATCTTGCTCCTGCTGGTGGGAAACTTTGCACAGGATTTTCAAACGCTCACACCGGTGGTGGCCAGGGAATCTGCCGCTGCAGCGTGCCACATATGTCCTGCCAAGCCCTCCATCCCCTCTGGCATGGGAAGCATCCAGATGCTCTCTACCAGACTCATGACATTTTTCCTGCCAGTTTAGTTTGTCCAGCCACATCAACAATGCAATTATTTGCCTTTCCCCAGAGCTCCTCCTCATTTATAGAAGGACGCCTTAACCCCTGGACTTGCTGGAGCTCTGGAAAAGCCCTTCTGGCTCCGATCTTCGAAGGGCATGCACGTGTTTAGCATACCATGGTGTGAAAACCCTAGCCTCCCTACAGGAGCCTGTGGTCCTGTGGCCTGGATGCTTCGTGATGTGAGGTTAGCAACCTGAACTGCCCCTTCACTCAGAGGTGACCTTTTCTGTTCGACAGAGGAGCCCAAAAGAACCAGAGGACATGGAGAGGACAGAGAGAGACAGAGCACAGCCAGTGTAGGTATGGGATGGTTTCTGCAGCACCATCATGACAATGCAGAAGCGAAGGAGGAACAAGAGCTGTTGGGAAATGCACTAATACCACACCGTGCCATAGCTCCTTCCAAAGCCGCCCCCAGCCTCCCCTCACATTTCCTGGGCTGTGGGGTGATGTGTGGCCTGTGACCATGAAGGACAGGCAGCTTCCCCATGGTACTGCCCTTGCCAGCTCGGACTAACAGTATCTTGGTTAAAGGCAGGAGCTGAGCAGAGGGAGGGAGTCCCTGCTAACAAGTTTTGAACCTTTGGCAAAGCTTTCATGAGCTTTTTTGCGGTGTGGCTGGGTTTTGACTCAAGCACCCCATGAAGCGGAGTATCCCTGCATGGCCAAGGTGAGTGCTGAGCCCAGAGGGACATTTCCCATCAGTTGTACAGTGCAGTGGGGGAGGTGGTGGCAGGGGGTGCAGCGAGAGAAGAGGCAGTTGTTTCCAGGTGTGGATGGCAAGGCTAAGGACTGTACTGTCGGTTGGGTGGGTGGATTTCATGGATGTTAGTAGAGCTGGAGCTGGAGCTTCATCCTCAGTGCTTGGCCCAGCTCCCCTGCTAAGTAGTTGAGGTGGTTCTTGGCCTCTAGTTTCTGCAGTTCCCTCTTGCGGTACAGGGGCACGCTCACGATTTCCAGCAGGTAGGTGCCAGGCACTATTTTCTTGCGGCCGAGGTGCAGGTAGCTAAGCCCCTCTTTTTGGTGGATGCGGAAGTAGCCATCCTCATTCCCGTGGGAGATGAGGTACCGCACACGGTTCTCCAGGGGCTCCACAGCTGGCAGGAGCTCCAGGATGTGCTCCTTGTGAGCCAGGTCAGAGAGGTTCAGCATCATGGACAGAGGAGCATCCACATCCATGCTGGCCAAGTTCACAGTGTGATCCTTCGAAAGGAACCAGGCACGTTACTTACAGATACCAAGAAAAGCTCATGGCCAGGTGAAGGACGACTTGATTTAATGAGTTCTGCCCCATGGGCCACCCCAAAGCAGCTCTGAGAAGCGGCTATGACTTCTATGGTCCTTGCTTTTCTTCAAGTGTTTCTTGGTACCCTGTTTGTGTCTCTGAGACTGAACCAGCCAGTACACAGCCCTCATCTTCAGGGGAAGAACGAACAAATTCAGGGACATTTTCCTCCCAAGGCCTGAAGGGCCCATAGTGACCTCCCAGTCCAATCTGTCCTGCCCAGGCCTATGAAATTCTTGGGGGAGCCTTGGACAGAGATCAGAACTTCCCCCCAAGGAAGAACCTGGATTTATAGTGACAGGCCCAGCCTGGAGTCAGACAGTAAGTGCTGACAGTCCTCCATGGCCCTATGGGAACTGCTCCCCCGTCAGCTCCCCTTGCAAGGAAACGTGTGCTTTATTTCTTGATTTCATTTATCTATCTCCAGACATTTGTGGCCAAACCACACAAGTGTGTGTCACTTAAGACTGTCCTGACCTCCTCTAATGTATTGTGAAAGACCTTCCAATTCTGCAGGACTTCTGGACTCAGTGGCATCCACAAACACCCAAGCACCCAGCATGGGCAGGTACCTCTGTCTGGACCGAGGCAGCCCCGCAGGAATGGGCACACTGCATGGGATCCACTCCAGGCAGCTATCCCCCAAGTGACCCAGCTCTTGCCTTGCTCCACCCCATCCAGGATGCCATGGATTTCTTACCTGGTGCTTCTCAGTGCCATTGACACTGCGTCGCTGCCGACCCCTCTTGGGGTAGCCATTTATCTTGCATTCATAGCAGGTTTCAGGGGAGAGCAGGTTGTCTTCATCCTCTTCTTGGGGGGCAGGAAGGTAGGAACCTTTCCCAAAACCCAAGCCAGAAATACAGTGTCTGGTGGCAGAAGAGCAGAGACACCCATCTCAGATTCATGCTTCCAGAAGGAAACCTTACCATTGCCCTCACAGGTTCTCCATGTGGCACCCAGAAACACATGGAGGATCATGCCTGGGTATAGGACAAGGCTTGTACAGAATGGCTTGTTCGCAGAACATGCCTGATAGAGATCAGGCCACATCTTGTTTAGATTTGGCCAGTAGGCTTAAGCTGTCTGCACCCTGGACTGGATGGATCTGCAGAGCATCTGCAGTGCTAGCAGCAGCACTAACCGTTGGATTAGTGAAATGGAAAAGGAGGTGCACATTAGCATGAGGATCTTGTGATGGGTGAGGAACAGTCTGGCATGGAGAAGCTGAGGACTCGTGTGGGAATGGGAGCTCACTGGCTCCTGGGGCTCCTTCAAATTGTATTGGAGGCAGAGAGCAGAAGTGTGGTGATGGAGCATGTCTGGGGACACCATGGACTTGACAGCCTGCAATATCCCCCAGGTGCCTGTGGGGACTACCTGCTGGCTGCTCTCTTACCCTTGTCCTGCTCGGAAGTAGCCTCCAGGCCAGCCGCAGAGATAGCCTCCGTGCCCAGCCGTAACTGCAGGGGCTGCCGCCTGCTGAGCATTCATCCACGTCCTGGCACCCCCCAAACGCCTGGTCAAAATCGAAGCCAGACGGGCAGACACACTTGAAACTTCCCAGAGTGTTGTAGCAGGAGGCAGAGCCGCAGGCGGTGGGGCTGGAGCACTCGTTTTCATCTGCACCCAAAGACAGCAGAACTAGTCAGAAACTTAGGAGAAGAGAGCTCCTGTGCTGCTGGTGCTCCCCACCCCGCACGGCCAAGGAAATCTGCCCACGGCCGTCGCTGAGCTGGCAGCAGGCTCCCCTGTGAGACCTCAGCCCATGCAGATCCCTGAAGGACTGCCTTGAGTTTTTTTTTATCCTCCTGCAATGCAGGGAGCTGCTGGCGTCAGGAGCACTGGGAGCTCAGCACTGCAGAGCAGCTTCCCGAGGGTCCCTTGTTGCAGAGAGAACCTGGGGCAGCGCAGGTCAGGGCAGGGCCCCATCTCCGGGCACAGGCAGGGTCTGTCTCTTGGGCAGGACAGGCAGCTCAGTGCTGGGTTTGCAGAGATGAACCCAGAATCCAGTGTCAGAGACAGCCAGGGGTGGCTGGAGAGGGGCTCGGGGCTTAGCCACCCTCTATCCCCCATCCCACAGCTATAGGATAGAGGAGCCCCCATCCCACACTCACCCACACACTGATTCCACTGGTAGTGCTGCACGTAGCCCTGCGGACAGCCGCAGCGTTCTGGCAGCCATGCTGGCACCGATGGTTTCCATCGCACTCGTCCACATCTGCAGCAAAGTAACACAGATGGTGGTGAGACAACTTCTCCCTGTCCTGTGGGCAGCGCTGGGTGCAAAGGGACCATGTGCACATGGTACATGCCTGGGAGCCAGCATCCTTGAGGGTTTTTATGTGGGTGGGCGGTTCTTCTGACTAATTATGTCTCTGCAGCTTGGACTTGCATAACACTCTCAGCCCCAAGGTCCACATACATCCCCTTGCAGCCCCTCTTTGCACATTTTTTGATTTAAGGTCTGGCCTGGACTGTTACCAGATCTGCTTCAGGCTCCCTGTGCTGAACATAGGCTTTTCTTTAGCATGACACATGGTGGGGTTTGGCCGGCATGAGATCTCCCCTGATGAGATACAGGACCATTCCTTTCCCACCTTTGGCTGCTATGGTTGCAGCACCAAGACCTTCATCTACTTGTCCAAGAGCCAGTGTTTCTCCAGGCAGGTCAGGCACTGACCTCTCCTTTGCACCAGGGCTTCCCGTGTGGGTTTCTGGTGCCCCACAGTAAGGAGTAGTCCTTTCTTGGCTGGGCTGAGCTGCCTTAGAGCCTGTGAGTGAACTAGAAACTCTTCCACGTGGAACATGTGTCTGTCAAAGCCCCAGAGACACAGACCCACCTTCGCAGTTGACACCAGAGCTGTCCAGGGAGAATCCTTTCTGACACTCGCAGTTGTAGCTGCCTGGCGTGTTCAGACACTGTCCTTTGGCTCCACACAGAGAGGGCTGAGCTGTGCACTCATTATTGTCTGCAAAACACCGGCGGCCGCTTGTAAGCCTGTCCCCAACAATGTGGCTGCATGCAGCTTTGCAGACAGCGACCTTGCATCGTGGAGCTTAGCCCAGTCTGAGTAGCAGACAGACAAGTCAGATGCACAACCCCAGGCCGACTGGAGAGGGGCCGTGCTCTAGAGCCAGAGCTGGGGGGCTGGAAAGACTCTCCTGGGCTTAAAGCTAACCCATGGGGACCTTGCCGGTGCTGTATAGCAGAGCAGCAAATGCCTCTACTCACCGATGCAGGATGAGTGGTGCTGAGTGAAGCCTGGGGGGCATTTGCAGTTGAATCCTCCGATAATGTTCACGCAGAGGAACTGGCAGTTGTGCTGCTTGGTGGAACATTCATCCAAGTCTAAAGCAACAAGCCACAAGAACACGTGTCTCAATTTATCTTACTGAGCTACCTTATCTTTGGGGTCTGAGTCTGTGACACCTGCGTGTACATGGTGATACACAGTGGTCCTGGGCAGACCAGGACCTGACAGGGACCAGCCTCAGGAACACCACACACAAAATTCTTACATGAGAATAACAAGGCCAGGGAGCCTCTCTCCACCTCAGCTGCTGATCATATACAGACACATTTGGAAGACGCAAAGATTTTTCTCTGCCTCTCCCGTAATCCGCAAATCCCAGACTCTCAGGCCACCTTCCTTGCAGCCTGATACATCAGCACCGGGAGCAGAGGGCAAAGCCCCAACCTGGCAGCTGCCAGCACTAGGAGAAGCCCTGATAGTGCCCAGCCCACTTGTAGGAGACATGCTGGTTCAAAGCTCCTGGAGCTCAGGAGAGTTTGGGATATGCTGTGTAGTCTGTAGGAAAGGGCAAGGAATATTTTTTTTTTGTGATAAGACAGGTCTAGAGTGCCCGTAGAGGGATGAAAACCTGATGCATCAGTCCACGAGGGTCCAGCATGGCACCTTTTTCCATGTCTAGCCTTGTCCTGTGGCTGAACAGAAAGACTTGACTGTTCTGGCACACATTAATCAGCTCTTGCCATCCCCCCTGCTGCCAGAGATGAGGCAGTGTCTCTGCTGCCTTCTCCTGGGTGAATACCTTTGCAGATCTTCCCATCTTCTTGCAGGATGTACCCTCGGGGGCAGGAGCACTGGTAGCTGCCCTCTGTGTTCTTGCAGATGAAGTTGCATGGCTTAGGGGACTGGTTACACTCATCCAAATCTAGACTCGAGAGACAAGACACATCAGCATTCGCACGTTGTGCTGCTGGACTGGGTCCCCACCATCGCTTGGACCATGCAGTCTACCAAGGGGCTCCTGAATACAAGGTGATCCCAGGTTTCGTGGCCCCACATAACTAAGTGGTCAGATAGCCCTATGGATCCCAGCACTCCCTGCCCCAGATAAATGCATCTTTTCCACTCTCCGAGAAACAGGTGAGCAGAGACAGGGGCTTTGAGGGAGCACCTTGGTTTGAGCCAGCACAACAAACCTAGGAGATCTCCTGCAGGAAAAGAGTTGAATCACCTCCCTGCTCAGATATGGGATGTTATATGACCTGGTGGATCTGAGTGACATCTTTCCCAGTCCCCTTCTAGATGAAGAGACAGGTAGATGCTCCTCCTGAGTACTGGGAACATCAGGGATGGGGCCAGCCCTGTAATTCTGGAGCTTTGTCACTTCTGCCCAGCAAGGAGCAGCAGCCATGGCTCTGACAAAGCCCATAACTTTAAGCCAGGTTGGAGGGCACAAAGTTGGACAAAGGGCAAGGATGTTTAGAGAAAAATCCTGTCCTGGTCTCAAGGTGGTATCTGCTCTACTCCTAGGCACAGAGGTTGGTTTCTGGGAGCCAAGGCCTCTTTTCCACTCCATGTCTAGGACACACAGCTGCTGGCATGGTCCTGAACATCATCTCAATACTGGAAGTACAGCACATCCTCAACTCCTTCAGTACTTCCCCAGATGCCTGCAGCTGTGATTCCAGGGGTGCCTTTTATGTCAACATCTGGACTCCCAACGTGGCACTCAGGCTGGCTAGAACCAGCTGCCCTGCCAACGAAAGGTTTGGCTGCTCACAGACTCATCACACTCCCTGCCAGTCCCTGTGACCGCTGGGCCAGAGGGAGAAGACAAGGAGCCTGGGTTTTAAGGAGTTAAACAACACGGAGTGATGACTTCGATGTCTAGAGGACCATGCAGTAGGGCAAAGTGTCCAGAGCCTTGCCATGGATATGCAGGACAGTATGGACAGAGGTGAGGGCAGGTCCCAGGTGGGGGCTACAGAACCCTCTCTTGGCATGCTGAAAAGTAGGGATGGAAGCCTGCCAAGGCCAAGGGCTGTCCGGAGACATGGGTTTCCTTCTCCCAACTCACCCACACAGGCTGTGCCTGTGATATCCGCGGTGGAGCCCAGCCTGCAGTGGAAGCGGAAGGACCAGTGTCAGCGGAAGGAGCCGATGCTGTTGATGCACTGTCCGTTCTTGCAGAGGTTGGGCAGTACCTTGCACTCGTCGATGTCTGCGGGAGGGAGGGAAGGACCTGTTAGCGCCAGTGCTGCCTCTGTCCCCATGCTCCTGTGCCAGGGCAGCTCAGACCCTCCCAGGGAGCCAGAGACTACATTCAGGGAGTTGTAAGATAATGTTGCAGAGGCTTCTTGTCTGCTCCAGGCACCGTGTAGGACTGTCCCAGCCAGTTCCCGGGGGAATTCTGCCTGTACCCACATCTCTGCTTTCTCCCCTCTGCATTGAAGGTTATTTGGGCCCCAGCTCACCTCTCCCATCAGTGGAGTACCCTGGCCCATGAGGACACATTTTCTTGTACTGGGCAGTTCCAGGAAGGGGACAGAGTTCACACTGGGGGCCCCAGCTGCGCCCACTGTTGCAGCAGCACTCAGATTTGGTGACCAGGTTGCGGTTGGTGGAGGACATCTGGCACATGGTTTGCAGTACTTCAGTGAAGCAGAATCCCTGGCGGGTGTCTGGACAGAGAGAATGGGGATAAAAGTTCAGGATCTGAGTCGGTGTCAGCACCGGGGATAACCGAGCAGCCTGTCCAGCCTGTGCCAGTTCCAGCATGGAGGGTAGTGTGGTTTGGATAATACTAAAAGTAAAGGTGGTGCCCCAAGAACCTTTCAGCTCAGAAACCCTGAAACACCTGAAAAGCATCATCTGCTACTAAAGAGAGGCTGCTGAACTACCAGGACTTGGTAATTACCAATACACTCTGTGCCAGAGGGGCTGACTTCAAAACCTTCATTGCAGTCACAGCGGTAGCTTCCCACCGTGTTGATGCAGCGGCCGTTGGGGCAGATTCCAGGCTTGGTACGACACTCGTTCTCATCTAGGAAGGAAGGAACCACAAAGAGCTGTGGTGAGGCATAGGACAAATTTCAGCTTTCCATGAGTTCCCACGCTACCACTCAGTCTGAAACGCCCTCACGTAGTCCTTGAGGACCACTTCCACATCCTCAGGCAGCTGAGAAACATATCCACCTGCCCTGGACCTCTCCCAAAGCAGGGTGGCCGAGTGCCCGGCTTCCCTGGTTTGCACATTCTCCACCTGCAAGTGGCCAAGCTGCTGGGCTAGGAGTGGGGCTGGGCTCGCTCTGCATTATTGCTCTGCCTAATACTGTGCAGGTCTGGGCTGTCCAATGCTGGCCCTTCCAAAAGCAGCTCAGTGCAAAGAAGCTTGACGCAGACACGGAAAGACTCAACAGAAAGGACACAAGGCATAATGCCGTGTCATCCTGTGCTGGAACTGAGCAGACCTATGGGTCCAGCGATGAACAGAGGTTTTGTGTATGTAGGCATCTAATAGGACATATAGTAAGTTCTGACACATGGGAAACCCTGGGGAGGAGCTGTTTGACAGAAGGACATAAAATAAAGCTACATGGACAATGCCTAAAAGAGAATGATGTCCAGCCCTACTGGGAACCCCTCCCAGCCTAGTCCTTGGTACCTGTGCAGCCCTCTCCATCGGGCCTGCGTTGCATTCCTGGTGGGCAGATGCACATGAAGGTGCCAATGAGGTTCTTGCATAGCATCCCTCGAGACTCGCAGTCGTGCAGTCCCTCTGCACACTCATCCAGATCTGCAACCGAGAACCTCATGAGACCATGTTCAACCTGCCAGCTCTGCAGCACTGTGGGGGCAACTAGGAACTGAGAGCTCACATCTGCACTGCTCCGCCAGTCCCCACTGCCTTGGTCCAGGCTGGCTGGCACACAGCATAGACACCAAGGTAGGTGAGAGTGAGCGCAAGCCCAGAGATGCCAGCTCAGAAGTCCTGCCTTCTCTCTGCACAGCACCAGAGACCAGCTAAGTGCAGGGGGGCTGGGGGGAGTGTAGGAGCTCCCCTGATGGGTGCAGAAGGGGATTTTACCTCTGCACATTCTTCGGTCTTCTCGGAGGGCATATCCAGATGGACAGGTGCACTCGTAGGAGCCAAAGGTGTTGATGCAGCGGAAGGCACAGAGCAGGGGATTCAGTGAGCATTCATTGATATCTGGAATGCAGGAGAGAGAAGAGAGCTCGACTCTGTGCTCTCAGCAGAGTCAGCTGGGCAGTAACGGTGGTGGATCTCCCCGGGACAGACTCCCCCACTCCCCGTGCATTCATCTCATGAGAACTTTGTTCCACCAAGGCTTCCTGTCATGGTCTTCACTTGCAGAGGGACAGACACCTGGTGTCCCAACACCTTTGACGGGGGCAGAGTCCTGGCTCCTTGGTGAGGCAGCTCCTGCAGGTCCCCAGACCTCCTCCTGGGCTTCAGCCTCAGAGGAAGCCGAGGGGACCAGTGCTGATGTACACACTCATGTGGAGATGAGCCCCAGCCAGCTTTTCTGCACTGTCCATTGGAGGCTGACCTGACTGCTGCTCACCCAGGCAGTGATCCAGTGGGGTCACAGACATGGCCCAGTATGTAATGGGGGTGAAGGGATTGCCCCACAGCAGCATTACCTTCGCATGTCATCATGGGACCTGGCTCAAAGCCCTCATCACAGGCACACTCGAAGCCTCCCACCACGTTCGTGCAGGTGCCATTCCCACAAGGGTTGCCAATGGAGCACTCGTCGGTATCTGGAGGAAGCCAGGACCATGTTAGGTTGATGAGTTAGATAGGAAAGGTGCAGGCTGGTCTCTTCTTGCAGCCAGAGCATTCAAAGAAGCCCAGCAAAGCCAGGGGTAAAAAGCAAAGGGGCAGGGGAGAAGGAAGTTCCTTCTCTCCATGCACGCACATGCTCGTAGCCTCTGATGTGAGGAGGATAAAAGCAAGAGGGAGCAGGTGCTCCCCGTGCAGACCCTTACCCACGCAGTTGACTCCTGTGTAGTCCAGGTTGTACCCGAAGGGGCACTCGCAGCGGAAGGACCCATCGGTGTTAATGCAGGCTCCATTTATGCAGACACCCAGGTTCTCTGAGCATTCATTAACATCTAGAAGGGCAAGGCAATGAAACTTCACGTGAGCACGTAGCCAGAAACATAGCCCCGTCGCCTCAGGGCTGACCCTGCAATTCCTCTCCAGAGCTGAGGGCTGAACCTTTGGTGAGCAGACAGAGACCACGAGCTTGGGAGGGCACCCAGTCCGATGTCCCTCCCTTCCTGGGATTCAACCCTTCTCTCCAGACAGCTTAAGTTTGGCTGCTTCTAGGCAACCTCCCCCCAAAACAAATTTCTTCTCATCCCTAGATCAGACCTTACCTTCTCGGGTGTCACCTGGGCCTGGGATGGCTCCATGGCCATATGGACACAGCTCCTGGAAGGCAACTGGAAGAAAGCAGAAAAGTGAGATATACTTACAAGTGCTTCTACTCACAGAGAAGCTGAAATGTGCTTTGGAGGCTTCTAAAGCATGACTGGGAGCTTGACAGCTCACTGCCCATGGGAGGCCACAAAACCCCGGCTGGTTGGAAAACACCTGTGCTCGCCTTGGATCTGGAGGCCCTGAGATGCTTTTGCCTTATCTAAAGCCCTGCAGAGAACTGAAAGCAGATCCAAAGCAGAAATAAGCCTGCCTGAGGTTGCTGGAGACCCAGGGAATACTGCGGTCCAATAAGGGCTACCAGCTTTCAAGGCAGTACTCTCCAGACGGAGGAGCCCACTTTGCTGAACGGCTTGCATTGCTGGTTGTCTTGCCCGGCCTGCAGACCTTCCCCACACCCTGCGCATGTCGGAGACACACGCAGCCATCTCTCCCGTAGAGCTAGGTCCCAGCACACCTACCGTTTCCCTCCTGCGGGCACAGCTCACAAGGGTCCCCCCAGCCTTCTCCAGGCATCTTGCTGCAGCAACACCGAGCCTTGGTGGTGTTGAAGGCCTTGGGGACAGAGCACTTTCCATTGTCAAAGCGAGTGAAGCAGAAGCTCTGGCGAGTGTCTGTAGGAGGATGGGGAAATGCACAGGTCATTGCAGACATCCAGGATGGTTATGCTCCCCTCCCCACCACGATGAGCTGCACTCACCAAAGCACCGTCGGCCGTTATCAGACAGCACAAAGCCTGGAGGGCAGACACACTGGAAGCTGCCAGGGGTATTGGTGCATGTCCCGAAAAGGCAGATGTTGGGCTCCTCTTCACACTCGTTGATATCTGGAAGCACCAAGGACATACTACTTACAGAGCAGCCAAAGGTCACCTCCTTTCCTCATTGCATTAAAACCAGCTGAAGCTGTGATGTTTGGGGAGCTCTGATGCCTGCAGGACATCACCCCAGCCCTAACCCTTAACCCACCCTCAGGGCAAATGGGACAATGAAGAGGCCAGGGCACAGCAAAACCGCTGAGCCTCCTCCGTCATGGGAGCAGGCCTTGCTCTGTGTCTAATTGCTTTCAAGAAGATATTTGGGGGTGGTGATGCATGCCCCAGCCCACTCAGGAAGAATATGACTGTTCTGGGAATAGTCCAAGGTGACCACATGCTGTGCTGGCAATGGAGGAGGCAGAGAGTCAACGTTACCGATGCAGTTGTCGTTCTGCACCTCGTACCCAGGGGGGCAGATACAGCGGAAGGAGCCCTCCAGGTTCTGGCAGGTGCCCGGGGAGCAGGTCCCAGGCAGGCTCACGCACTCGTTGATGTCTGCAGAGGAAGGGAAGTAACTGGTGATAGCGTCTGTGCTCAGCTCGGAGGACTTGGGCGCAGGGCACTTTACTGCACCCAGGCCCTACCTGCAGCTGCACCCTGCTTTGCCCAAAAGATGCAAGGGAAGCAGATACGACATTTTCCAGGATGCTCTACCTTGCGTACCCTGGGAACATGGACTCAGCCCTGCAGGACCTGGTGCTGCAGGAGGCAGAGTGGTGGACACAAGTGACCAGAATACAACGTGCCTGTCTGCCCCCACAGCCCCTGCTTGCAGGATAGTTCCCAAGGCATCCCTGGTACAACTCTGCATGCTTTGGAGCCACGGACAGGACAACATTTCTCCTCGCTGCCTGCAGGTCTCAGCATATAGAAGGGGACTGGCTTGACTGTTCCCTGCATTGCTGGAAGGGAGATGCAGGCAGAGTGGGGCCCAGTCCAGCTCTCTGTGGGCAGTCAAATGACCAGGCTTTGGCTCCAGAGGACTCGGGGCCTTCTGAGTGGTTCTGGAGAGTCCACTGCTTAGTTGCCTTTGATGGGACCAGCTTGGGGATCTTGTCTCATAGCACTGCACAGTGCCAGCCGTGCCAACATACAGCTCAACCACTGAGAAGGGCCAGCCTGCTGCCCGGACACTCACCTACACAGTTCTTCCCATCAGGGGTCCGGTCATACCCCTCTTGGCACAGGCACTGGAAGGAGCCGATGCTGTTGATGCACTGGCCATTTCGACACACCTGCCCCACCAGGGATGAACACTCATCAATGTCTGTGGGAGGGAAATGATAAGCACAACGGGAAGAGATACGCACAGCATGTGAGTGTCAGCGTGCCTTCACCACCCTACACCTCTGACACATACAACTACCCCTACAGCCACTGCCAGGTGACACCCAGAGCTGACCCCCTGTATGCCACTGTGTGACACCCCGTGCCCCACAGCCGTTGCCACGTTGACCCCAGTCAGCTCTCCGTGCGGTCAGCATTTCATGCAACTCACCCATGCAGTCGTTATTGTGTGTTAGCTCAAAGCCAGGGAAGCAGAGGCAGTTGTAGGAGCCGACTGTGTTCTTGCAGGTCCCGTTTCCACAGGGCTGTCGGTCACACTCATCGATATCTGCAGAGGGAAGGTCAGAGCTGATTCAGGGGCTGAGTGAGCTGAGAGCCGCCATCTTGGGTGTGCAGACAGGGTCCAGGCAGCTGCACAACACCCTTGTGGCTTGCAGGGACAGCCCGGGACCGAGAGGACACAGTGGCCCTTGGCTGTCCTTGGCACTACCCAGCAGGTGCTGGAGAGGGCTCACGTCCATCCTGATATCTGATTCACGTGGCAGGGCTGTGGCAGTCACACTGACCCATGCACATGGTCTGCTCCCCCGTGGCCTTGAAGCCGTTGTGGCAGATGCAGACGTAGCTGCCCTCTGTGTCAACGCAGTCCCCGTGGCTGCAGACATTGGGGATCTCCTGGCATTCGTTGCGACCTAAAACAAAGCGAAGCGGGCACTAGTGAGCAGAAGGGAGGGACCAAATGGGAAAAGCCGAGGCAGTGGCCTTCTGCAGACCCCTGCCTGCTGGTGGGAAGCTGTGTCTGTGAGCAGCAGCACAGCAGAACGGGGTCTTGGTTTTCTGAGAGGTGGCTTCCCAGAGAACAAGATTTATGCACTGCCACCTCTAAAAAAAATAAATTTAATTGGAGAAAATGGCCTGAGCTGCCGGACTAAAGGTGCACTTCACAGTGACCTTTTCTCATCCCTCAGGAGCCCACAGGAGCCCTGGGAATTGTTCCAGAAGTACAGGTATGCCATATTCACAGCACAGCCAGGTCATAGTCCCCAGAACAAAAGACCAGGAACCCAGACATGGGACTGGCATGTCCTTCATCCTCTCCTTCCTTGGGTCCACACATGGTGGTCTGCAAAACCATCTGAAGAGCCTAGGCAAGGGTGTCAGCGCCTCGCACACGTGTCTCTGGAATAGGTAGCAAAGAGCTCCCATCTTACCCACGCAGGCTCCGCTAGGCGACAGCTTGTATCCAGTTGAGCATTCGCACCTGTAACTGCCCGGGATGTTGATGCAGTCGGCGTTGCGCTGGCAGAGGTTCTCCCCACTGCTGCATTCATCGATGTCTGTGGGAGGAGAGCAATGCAAACCTGGACGGTGCAGAGTGCTAAGCACTCACCAGGCACCATCATCCGGGTAGGGATGGAGTGGCTCAGTGGAGTCAACTGAATTTTAACCCTTTGCTCCAAACAGGATCAATTTTCAACTTTTTTCTATTGCTTTGCAATAAAATAATGAATTTTAGTTACAACTCAAAACTTTTAAACCGTCACATTTGCAAACTCGTCCTAAAAAACCCCCCAAAAAAACCTAGAGGAGGGGAAAACCAAACAGGAACACGAATGAAATTAGGCAATTTTTGTCCAACCCATTGACGCGGAAAATGAGGAAGATTTCAAGAAGGCTGAGAAAATGTGGGCTCTGTCCATGTCTGCTGACAGCCCTCACCATGAAGCGGGGAGATGCTAGTGCCACGCTGAGAACCCCCACCCTCCTGGGCACCCGTGGCAGCGTTGCCCTGGCTGCCCCGTTACCTTCGCAGATGAGCAGGATGTTGTTGTAGCTGAATCCAATGGGACACTCGCACCTGAAGCTGCCAATTTGGTTGATGCAGACACCGTTCGTGCAGATAGCAGGGATCTCACTGCACTCATCAATATCTGCACACAGACAACATCTCTCAGCATCCCGGGAAGGCAGCAGGGAGGAAAACATCTCCCATAGCTGGGAGACTGCTGCTCTTGTTCATTCTAAAAAGAAGACTAGTAGGAAAGGGCCACCAGACAAACAGTGGAGCAACTCTTGGAGGATTGATACTGGATCCTGCAGATCATGCCAGGCTAGGGCCGCTCTGCAGAGGTCTGGGTACACAACACAGCCACACAAGACTCCAAGTTGTAGGAGCCACGGGATTGCTGGCAGAGCTTGCACAGCACATGCTGGGAGGGATCCTACCCAGGACATCCACCTCGTTTTCTCCGAGTGTGTCTCTGCAGTAACATGGACACTTGCTCAGGCTCTGGGGCCAGGCTGCAAATGGGAAGTCCAGGGAGTCACTGAAATACTGAGATGGCTCCAGGGTCCCCAACTCTGTCACTGTGCCCAGCGCAATCCACCAGCAGCCCTGCACTGATACCTTCTGTTGCACTTTCTTCCCGGAAGATGAACTCATCTCCCTCTTCAGTCTCCTGGCTGGCACTGCCAAGACCAGGTGAGGCAATGATTAACTAATCTGTTTGTTTCACAAACTACCAGCAAGTCCATCTTTCAAGGCTTCGAAACATCTGTAGACAGCCCACAAATCCCAGGACTTCCAACAGCTCCTCTAGCTTCCATCTACCAAAACACAAACCCGAAACCTTGGCTCTCAGCGGTGCCCTGCTGCTGTAGGGCCGGTGCTGCTGGCAGTACGAGCGCCAGGGCTACCATGGGTCTGGATCTACCTGGCCACTGGCCACTATCCGTGGTCACTGGCCACCTGTCTCTCCAGGTGGGGCAGAAACCAAGGCACAATTGCAAGCAGCCCAGCCACTCAGGACAGAAGGCTTGGCCAGCTGCTTGCAGCCACATCTGCCACCTCTTTTCCTTGTTTCTCCTCTGCTCAGGACTTAATTTACTAAGGGAGGGGAAGGGAATAAGCTCACAAGCACTGTGGGAAGAAAGCAGAGGGGCAGAGAGCAGACCTGGCTCCGCAGGGCATGAGGGCTCTACTCACCGATCGGCTTTCCTGTGTGGATGTCGATGATAAATCCGGGGGCCTGGTTCCCACACAGGATCTGGTACTCGGCTGGAAGAGGAACACCGCGGTCATGGCCATGCCCAGCGGGCAGAGTGGGGTGCAGTGAGGGATGAGAGGGACAAGGGCCAACTACGGCTGGAGTGAGTGGAGAGGGGGTCTGACAGGCAGGAGAGGATCTGCACGGTGCTCAGCCAGGAGTCACAGGGGCCGGCACGTGGGGAACCCCAAGAACACGTATGGCACCAGGCAAAGGGCTTACACACGCATGCGCTGCAGGGCACATATACGCACAATAAAAGACACGCACACACGTGGCATCTACGTGCCTCGCATGCAGGTACAGCCTCACTCCTCCACACAGTCCCCACTGCAACGCTGCCACGCGTGCCCAGCCTGCCCACGCAGCCCAGACCCACTGCCTGCCCACGCAGCCCACATCATCCCCTCTCTGCAGATACTGTCCCAGTCCCCTGTGTCCTTCCACGCAATGCATGTCCCCACAGCGCTTACCCACAGGCACCACCTGCCAGACACGATGCTCTCCCTTCTCCCCCTCTATTTTGGTAGTGCCTGGGCCTCAAAGTGCATGGGATTGCCGGAAAAACGAGGGGGCAGCTACGATATCAAGATGCCTTTCCAGGAAGGTTGACTTACGGCTGGCTGGTGTGGGGCAGGGCTCGCATGGCTTGTTCCAGGCCTTGCCAATGTTGTAAGAGCAGCAGCACATCTTCTTGGTCATGTTGAAGGAGAGCTCGTTCTCACACGTGTCATTGTAGTTGCGATAGCACACGCTCTCCCAGACAGCGTCTCGTGCCAGCCCCAGGAACGGGTGCTGCCAGCCCCAGGGCGCTCATTGCTGGGGATATGCCACCCTGTCCTGTCCTAGTGCTCAGGGACTGCAGGTGATACACAGGGGAGCCCAGCAAAGTGGCTGCAGTGATGGGCTGAAGCCCTGCTCCAGTGAGAGCGTTGGGTCCTGCCCCGTACCAGGCAGTGGCAATGCTCTGCTGGGTCTCTCACCGCCCTGTGGCAGCCCCTCTCCCTACAACTGCTGGCAGGACGAGCAGGATGATCCGCCCCTCCGGCACAGACAGCGTGCGCGGCGTAGGGGCAGGGATGCGGTGAGGCACTGGTGAACTCAGGTGTCCTGAGTCCCGGCCCCTGCTCCCAGCAATTCTGCTCCGTCTGCTCAGCCACGTTGCCCACGCTGTGCTGCCCACAGCACAACCCAGGGTCGTCCCCTTCCCGCAGATTCGGACCATGCCGTACCCATGCAGTTATTTCCTCCATTGACTTGCATGTACTCAGGGGGGCACACGCAGGTGTAGTTGCCGAGGGTGTTGTAGCAGGTCCCAGGGCCGCAGATCCCAATGTGAGCAGAGCACTCATCAATATCTGCCAAATAAAGGAGATTGGAGGTCAAAGCACTGGGCATGGGCAGAGAAGAGCCTGCCATGGGATTGGGGGGAGGCTTGGCACAAGGTATGGATGGGCCTGGCACAGGGACCAGGCTGGCCTGGCCACTGGGAAAGGGGACAGGGTTTGTGATGAGGATGGGAAGTCCGGAAGAGAAAGGTGAAGGGATTCTGCCAACCACTCCTAGGGTAGCCCAGATACACGCACAACTCTGTTGCGCACACACGCATGCAGACACGTGTGCCATACACGCCAGGCACGCAGACAAGCACAGGCACCATGGTGCAGGTACCTTCACAGATGCGCGTGTCCTCATTGAGGTAGTAGCCGAGGGGGCACTCACACTGGAAGCTGCCAAAAGTATTCACGCAGTTGCCGCCCTGGCAGAGGCCCGGCAGCTCCTGGCACTCGTCGATATCTGAGGAGGGAGAGCAGCCAGGAGGTGTTCACTGCCTGCTGGACCAGCCCAGGCAGAGCCTTCACCTGGGGATCCCTGGTGGGTTCATCCCACCACCTCCAGCCCCTGCTGGTGCCCAAGCGGCTCGGCCAGGTGGCCGGAGCACGTCCGAGGAGAGCACACACTTGCTGTTTATCATGCGGTGGTCAGGGGCTCGGCGGGCACCCAGCCAGCCCGGTGCCACAGTAGACAGTGCCTGTAAGGGGCTGGGCTCCCCAAGCCCCTGATGAGGGGACATGGGGACCGGGTTGGCTTACCTTCCAGGATGACAGTGATGGGGTTGGGCCGGAAACCTTCTCCTCCAGGGCACAAGGTCTTGTACTCGGCTGTGGAAAAAGTCAGTCAGGGGGATCCTAAGCTGAGTGGGCTCCCATGAAACAGGGGGGATAGGGAGAACCAGGAGAAACCCAGGAGAAATAGGCCAGGAGGATGGTGACAGTGGTCCAGGTGGAGCAGCCTGACTCCCATCGCATGCCAAGCCAACTTAGCCTCCCTGCATCTGCCTGCCCGTCCTTGAACGGGGTTATTCCACGTCCACTGCCCTCCCCCAGCCCATTGGACTAGGAATGAAGGATCCCAACCTGGATCCCTCAGGCACAACCAGCCTGGTCTCCCCCACCCCACTTCCCCTCTCCCCTGCCCTGGTCCACCTAGCCCTGCACTGACACAACAGGGTTGCCGCCCTCTCCCTCAGCTTCCCTTGCTCCATCATGATGATAGCATATCCTGCACCCAGGACCTCCAGCCTGAGTTGAGAAGCCATAGGGAAACGGCCCCATCTCTCTTCTCTGCTCTACGCTGCCCATCCGGCCCATACCCAAGTTCACCCCAGACATTTTCCCAACTCACTCGTGTTGGCTGGAGGACAAAGCTCGCAGGGGTTGCCCCATGCACGACCCAGCGAGCAGCAGCAGGATGCCCGAGTGACCCCAACTCCAATTTCTGCGCTGCAGGAGATCCCCCCATCTCCTCGATCCTGGGTGTCCAGAAAGCAGTTCCCAACACGGGTATCTGCACAAAGACAGTAGTGGGTGAGCAAAGCCCCTCCAGTAAAGACTTGTGTGCACAGGAGGAATGAATGGCACTATTGCCTCAAGAAGCAGGGAGAGGGATAAAGCCCCAGTCCTGTCCCAGATGTTCACACTGTCAGCTACCTGTGTTGTAGTAAACCATATCCAGACTGTCTTTGAAGCTCGTGACTTTGGGAACCCTCCAAGAATAAAGTGTGGCCAGCTTGTCTGGTAAAAGTGGCACTATTTCAGAGGTCATAGCATGGTGGCCTGTCTTTAGTATGGCTAGGGAGCATGACCCAAATAATGCTATCAATAACCCAGGGCCTTTCAAGAAACAAACGCTTAAGAATAGCTCCAGAGCTGCCCAGGAATAACATTGCTTCAACCAGGAGAGCACCCACATGGGTGACACAAGGTGGGCCAGGCTTAACAGGAGGTAGGTACTCTTCTGCTGCTGCAGGGTTAAGCCCATCATGGACAGCCAGGTATTTGGCAGGGCAGATAGCGATCAGCCACCCTAGTCTCTGGTAGTGGCCAGTTCCAGCTATGTGGGACCAACAAGAAGGACAACCAAGGTCTTGGATGGAAGGCGTGCTCTCCACACAGGTCCCCACTCACCCACACAGCCCACACCAGTGGGGTTCAGCTCGAAGTCCTGTGGACAGTTGCACAGGTAGCTGCCAGGTGTGTTGACACACAGGCCGTTGATACAGTTCACAGGGTCTGCACATTCATTGATGTCTGAAAGGACGGAAAGATGAAGACTGAAAAAAAAAAAGACGAAGACTGCCACAGAAACCACAGCCCCAGCCCTAAGCTCTGTACTGTGTGTTCAGGGTGTACCCCCACGACCATGGCTCTTCATGTGATGGTAGACAAAGCCCTTCTAGAAACAGACCTTGCCTCGTCCTGCCTCACACCACCCTGCCCAGAGTCAGAAGAAAGGAGCAGAGCCACACTGAGCTTTCCCTCCTATCCTCTGAAGGCCCACCTTCCAGCAGCATCGAGGCCTTGCCAAGAGCAAAGACACATCACCGCATCACACAGGTACGCTTAATTGGCTTTAGGCTGCTAGTGCCACTCCCTGTCATGGTTGGGGCAAGCTCACACCAGCAGATCACAGAGCAGTGATCCTCATCCAACAGCCCTGTGAAAGTCCTATACCTGTGCAGTTGCCTCCACTCCTGTCCAGTTCATAGCCATCATCACAGGCGCAGCGGAACATCCCGGGCAGGTTCTGGCAGGTCCCAAAGACACAGATATTCTGGAAGGTGCATTCATCAATGTCTGCAAAACAGGGAGAGCTGGCTACTCAGGATCTGGCAGAGTGACGGCCAATACAGGCCTCTCCTGCTCCCATCTCAAAGCAGAGTCACAGCCAAGCTGTGGGTAACCCATCTCAGGATGGTTCTAGTGCCGTGGGATACCACCTCCTGGGTGAGCAGGACCAGGCGTGCTGCGTGTATGCCCTCTCCCCTCACCCCTGTTTTGCTGATTGTCCACATCTCGCATGGATCCTTGGCTTAGCCCAGCCTCTCTGCAGGCTGGGGACCAACTCCCGTAAGTGGAATAAGCTGGCACCTCAGGAGCCTTGCACCATCAGGTGATGGTGGGTCTTGCTCAGGTGGGCCTCGCTTAATAATGCATCAGGTGGTGATAGTGCAGGGGAGAGACCAAGGGCACCTCAGGAGCCTTGCACCATCAGGTGATAGTGGGTCTTGCTCAGGTGGGTCTCGCTTAATAATGGATCAGGTGGTGACAGTGCAGGGGAGAGACCAAGGAGGTGGACACTGGATCTCCTGGAGCAGCAGTCAAAACTCTGGGCACTTACCCTGGCAGGCCTTGCTGTCCTCTGTGGGATTGAAGCCCATCTCGCACTCGCAGCGGTAACCCCCAGGTGCATTGAGACACTGTCCATTCTCACACAGGTTCACATTGTCCGCACACTCGTCCACATCTAGAGAGAGTCAAGCATGAGACTGACATGGTGTCCACTCGAAGATGGGACCTTCCCTCAGCTTGCCCTGAAAATTCCCACAGGCTTGTTCCCACCCCTCTGCTGGGAGGCTGGGAGGAGGGGGCTGCAATACTTCTCATTGCCTTGATCCTCCTCAAACACCTGCTGAGAAAAAGGTGGATCTCTGCTGAAGGTATCTGAGCAGGCTGTGGTGCAGGGCAGGCTGCAGTGACTTTTGGGGGACGTCTGGTTTGAGGAACCCCAGACACAGGTAGCCAGGTGCTGAGCCAGGCTGGTGGTTAAGAGGGGGTGACTCCATGTCCCAGCAGGATGCCCAAGCCACGTTCCTGCTGCCAGGTGAGTCTACAGGCCTCACCTGAGCAGGAGAAGCCATCCCCATTGAAGCCTTCTCGGCAGGCACAGCGGTAGGAGCCTGGTGTGTTGACGCAGTTGGCGTTCAGGTTGCATTTGTGCTCTTCAGTTGCACACTCATCCAGATCTGGGCAGGGAGAACACCCTTGTCAGTGTTTTGCCTCCAGCCTTTCCTCCAAGCCTGGGCAGCTAGTGTAGGGCCCAGGGGGGCACACAAATGGCCCAGGAGATTGCAGCCTCCAGGCACTTGGAGCACTCATGAGGCTCCACATCCCACAAATACATGCCCTCGCTCCCACATTCACGGCTTCACAGACACAGCTGCAGAGCCTGACAGTGCAACACCCGTACACCCACACCTACAGTCCCCCGCTCTGTCACACACCCACACTTCTCCACACTTCCATAAATCCTCATGCAGGGCTCCTGGAGCTCAAGAGCATTTTAAGTGCAGGTGTCAGCTCAACCCAGCCTTCACAGGTGCCCACAGAGCACCTGGACACACGAACATCCTCTCCTGGGATGAGAACTCACCGTTGCACTTCAGCCCATCTCCAAGCCAGCCTGTGCGACACTTGCATTTGAAGCTCCCGGGCACGTTGATGCAGGAGGCGTGCATGTCGCAGTTGTGAGCCCCGATCTCGCATTCATCAATGTCTGCGGAAAGGAAGGACATCAGAGCTGACACAGCTCAGCTCCCCCAGGAGAGGAGGGGGCAGCGGGTACAATCCTGCTAACGGGTCTGGGTACCAATGGCTCCTGGGGGTCTGAACCCCAGGGGATGGGAACAAGGTGCTTTGGGGAACAGGTTGCCTGGAGCTGTACCCTTGAGCTGAAGAGCTGATCTGTGCTCACCCCTGGAAGATGAAGACAAAAGGAAGGGCAGGCTCTGGCTTGGCTATAAACTAAGAAAGTGTCAACTCCTGCCCGCAGCCTGCCTTCCTGGCAATCTCTGCCTGCCCAGGAGGGGGTCCCAGCACACAACCACATCCCTAGGTGTCTTCACCATCCCTCAGTACAGGGATGGTGTTCTCTCCATGGCAGCTGCAGGAGGTGTTTGTGAGGGCTCCGACCAGCACCCCTAGCTCCAGGTCTGGTGAGTTCCCACCTGTACAGCCTGTGGTTCCCTTCTTGACAAAGTAGCCCAGCTGGCAGTGACAGATGAAGGAGCCCTTCGTGTTTTCACACTCGCCGTGCAGGCAGATGTTAGGGTTGAGATCACATTCATTCACATCTGCAGGAGAAAAAGGACTTGCTTGGAACACCACAAGAACCATGATGTGAGTCTGTATCCCTTCCTCCATCCAACAGCAGCCTTGCGATGCAGTGCTGGCGCATGCCTGGGGCACAGCCTTGTCCTCACCAATACAGGTCTTCATGTCCAGGGATGCCATGAAGCCATCGAAGCAGAGGCAGCGGTACTCCCCAGGGATGTTAGTGCACTGCCCACCATCACAGATGTCTGGATTATCCTCACATTCATCGATATCTAGAGAAAGGAGACCATTGCCAAAGTAAAGATGTTAGAACCAGTGAAAGGGTATTGTGGGAGCAGGAGGGAGTCACAGGAGGGGCTTTGGTCCAAATCATGTAGTTACAGGACTCTGGAGCCTGTCATGAGGGGCTGGACATTGCAGTGCAAAGCAAAAACATCCGTCCAGGGAAATCACCTCTCTGGAAGTGACTTAAAAACGAGACCCCCTCACCCTGAGGCCGACACTGTGGCTGACTGGCAATGGACACAGAGGTCCCTGGGGCAGCACCTACGGGAGCCAAGCTGACTGCTCACCTGCACATGATCTCTTGTCTGGCATCAATGCATAGCCTTCACTGCAGCTGCATTCATAGCTGCCCTCCGAGTTGGAGCAGTGTGTGTCACAGCCGCCGTTGGTTATGGTGCACTCATCAATGTCTGGGGGAGAAGGGAAAGGTCAGGCAGCTGCTTGGGTCGCGGGCTGGGATACGTGCCTTGCAGCAGAGCTGCTCAGACACAGTGCCAGTAACAGAGACAAGGTGGGAGAGGTGCTGAAGAGGAAACAAAGCTCCCCCAGCCCGAAGAAAGCACCTCTTGCCTTCTCTGCCAACCACTTGCAGCTCACAGTAGTTTCACAGCCCCTTACCAGTAGTGCCAATCTGGCTGTAGCTCAACCAGGAGGTTCCTCCCTTGCCTTACCCTCAGACACCCCACTGGGCATTAGAAGAGGTATGAGGCCAGGAGGGTTCTAGATGCGTACTGGGGTCTTGGCACGGCTATTTGGCAAAGGGGAGCACTCACCAACACAGCCCTGCCTGTCCAGCGTGGCCTGGAAGCCCGAATCACACGCGCACTGGTAGGTACCAATGACGTTGACGCAGCGTCCGTTGCGACACAGGTTGTCACTAAGGGAGCATTCGTTGATATCTGTGGTGGGAAGAACAGTTTGAGCAGCCAGCCAAGTTGATGCCACGTTGAGCGTCATTTGGTACCCATCCCTGGGTACCCCCCACCTACTGCTGTCTCCAAACTGAATTTGTCATTGCCCTATTGATCAGTCTTCAGTGAACAGCAAGTAGAACAACAGACATCATAAATGCAATGAAACCCCAGGAGTGACCTCGGTCTCTCCTGGATGACTGTGTTTTACCCACATACGAGATTGGAAGGAGAGATTCATGTGCCCAGCATGAGATCCAAGTCTCCCTATATCATTACCCTTGAACAGGCTCTAGTCATAACATAGCTTTCCATCATCTCACCTACGCAAGTGTTCCCTTCGGAAGTCAGCTCATGTCCAGGGGGGCAGATGCATTCAAAGCTGCCATCTGTGTTCATGCAGATCCCACCTCGGCACAGCAGTGGGTCCCGCTCACACTCATTGATATCTGCAGAGAATGATGTGAAATGTGGTGGATTGTCCCCTTTCCAGATAATGGGGTGGTGCTGGTGCCGTGCACCACAGTCCCATCATCAGAGATATATCCCAAAACAGAGGGACATTACAAAATTAACAGGGCAGTGAATCCAGGGCTTGGGTGACTCCAGTGGACTCACAGTTGAAGTATGCATTTTGGGAAATAGCAACTCTTGCCTTGACCTCAGTAGAATGTAAAGTGTAACATCAGGAGGAAAGAAGTTATTAGCTTTGTGCACGTTAGCCAGCAGGGACTAGAAGGATAGTTCCTAGATCACATCCCACCCAGCTTAGTATATTTTCATGAGTTCCATCAGCAGAGGGAGAGTTCCTTGGAAAATGTATAGTTTGTTTGATAGAAGACTAACAGACAGGCTTTCTTAGTAACAGCCTTCAGAGTAGTTCCAGTATCACACAGAGGGCTAGGAAATAGTCTGTACATTTCTGAAAAAAAAAATTCACATATGGACAAAGGGATTGAATTTACTAGGAACTGGAGAAATTCCTGAAATCGATTAAACTGCTGTGAGAGAGATGTGATCCAGCCAAAGATGAAACCAAGCTGCTGGCATTAAAAATGAAGACAAAAAAAAAAAAATTTTTGAGAGAAAAGTTTATAAATGCCAGACTAAAAAACCCAAACAAGGGAAACTACTGGAACAGTGCACTGGTGATGGTTGGAAACAAAAGCCAACAGAAGGAGGAGATGAAGCACTGCAAGTATCGAAACTGGGAAGCCTTGTTATCGATTCATTATCCATGGTCCCTGGAGAAAGTTCTTTGTGATCTACTGTGATATTGTACAGGTAACAGTCTTTGTGATACTCGTGGTGTTTCACAGTACAATTTATGCTCTTCGGAAGGGCAAGTGGATGAATCTGATCCTCTAACTTTGGAAACAGGAGTCTGAGAATGAGGTTCTCTATTTTGGTCCCAGAATAGATTCAAAAGATTTTGCATTCTTGCATGCCCCTGGAATTGATTCAAGATGTCCTGCACTGACAGTAAGAGAGCAAAAAAAGGGAAGCCTCCCTGGAACCGCTCAGAGGATTCATCTGTCCACAGCTGTACTCTGAGAAATGTGCATTCAGAATACAAAGCCATTGGCTGTAACATAAGTGAACTGAGGGAGCTAAAAAAATGTCCCCAGGAACCCATTTTCTTCTCATACGTTTATTTTTCTGATTCCAACCTTGTAATTAAGAATGGAATCTTTCACCTTACTTGAATAAAACGCTCCGTTGAGATTTTCAGCTTATCTACAGCTGAAGTGGACTGGAATACATCTGACAATGGGGGTGACATCAAAAATGGGGGCCCCCATCAAACAGCCCCACGGGACCCATGCCTCCAGTTCTCCATGGTGGGAGACTGTTCCTAACGAACTGCAGGATGCAGGTTCAGTGCTGATGTTGTTTATCGCCAGGGGCAGGCAAGAATTCCTCCCTCATGAGGTTGAAGCCAAGTTCTTTTGCCAAACACGGGCGGGAAGAAGTTAATCCTTGACCACGGGAAATTCACACCCTTCGGGGTGAAATGACTCAATCCCCTGTCACCTAGAAAAAATGATAAAGTGGAATTGTGCAGATAATAGTGAGCATTAAAAAAAAAAAAAAGAACAATGAAACACAACATCTTTATATAAAGATATCAGAAATCTTATTACTGAAAGAAGTTAGCAAGCCATCAGTGGGGACTGTGACATTCTCAGTATCTCAGAAATGGAGGAGGAGAAGGAGGAAGATGATCACCGTGAGCTGTGGTAACCCACACTACAAATTGTATGGAAAAGACAGAAAACCATGCCAGTGGCAGGGCGGTGATATATTTTAAAGAACCCAGAGAATCAAATATGAAAAATAAATAATTGATATTGAATCATGCCACAGATTGATGTGGTTTGAAAGTCCAAGCCAAAGCAGAAAGAGCAGAATATTAAGACTAGGTCAGTCAGACAAGTTAGTCTGGCTAGACAGACGAGAAGAGGAACATGGTATGCCAGGAATTAGAGGACAGCAACAGTCTGGCTGACTTGTTGGAGACAAACTGAGGTACTGAGGTCATTGATGGGATTTTTTAAGCTACAAACAAGAATTATTAAATTGAAAACAGATGAGAATCTGACAGAATAAAAACAAGCATCGGCCAGATGGGAGGACCTGTAAAGAATTATCTGAGGATAAAGGACGATTAAATGGGCAGGTGAAAGGGAGCCCTTACAATTATAACTGGAAATAGAGTGGGGTAGAAGAATGCAGATGGTCTAACAGAACTTCTCACGAAGGACTTGATCTGTGCAAATGTTTGGGGAACTGGACAGTGGCCTGATTAATGGTTGAGGCTGGTATGAAATTGCTGCAGATTCAAATCCCAAGGAAAGCTGCAGAAACAGCAACAGTTGATTAGGTATCACATGTAAGTGAGACCAGGTTGAGAGTCACTTTAGAAAAGATTCAGTGGAAAGCAGCCCAAGAAAAATTGGATGAATCAGCAAGATTCAGAGCTAGAAGAGACACAAGCTATCAAATGGTGAACCTCCTGCTGAGCAAGGTATATCTCCATGTTCTCATGCCAGTGGAGGCATTTGATTTAATGGCACATGGCTGTAGGATACGCAATGACAGCGGGAGGCCAAGCAGTGCTATAAAGACCAAAGCTTAATATGTCTCCTAATATAGGAGTGGAAATAATAGGTCTATTAATCTCAGCAGTGATCTAATGATGATACAACTGACAGCTACTTGCAAGGAACATATATTATCTAGAAGAGGGACCAAGCTACATGTAACTGGATTAAAATGACTGATGTGAGACATCATTTAGGGCAGGTAGATGAACGAAGTTAAGAAGATAACTGTGGTGGCATGGATAGGGTGCGACACAAAAAGATCTGCAAGTTGAGAAATGTTCTGCAATGATGTTTGAAAATACATGGTTTAATGTAAGGGTTGAACATACGGTAATAATTATGTCTGGAGATCGGTGTACGTTTAGAGTGTGGATATGTAAATAATCACTGGCAGAATAAATAATAGATGGGTAACACAAGGCTGAAAAGAAGTGGAAGGAGATGAGACGTCACACAAAGGAAACAGCCAAGTGTGTATGAGAATTGGAGCTCACAGCCATGGAGTTCAAGCTGCTGGCCTGGCAGAGCTCCACTGTGTACTAGCCAATCCCC
>NW_009211402.1:78684-87183 GCF_000690835.1 Fulmarus glacialis | reverse complement strand
AAATACCAGGCATGGATCCTGTCCCAGCTCAGTGGCAATACCAGGCTCAAGCTCCAGCTGCTGGTGGCTGAAACAAGAGGAAAGGTTAGTGGCCAAGGTTTGGTGCAAGGGAAGGTCCAAGTGAAGGAAGAGTATGAGAAGAATGAACACTGTACAAGTACATGAACAAGTACAAGATGAAAGAGGAAATACAAGGTCTTAGGCTTACGTAAAAAAAGGAAGGCAACGTTGCACTGGGATTGCAGAGAAATGCCCTTTGGTATAGCAAGCAGGAAAGGGATGGGAAAGAACTTGAGAAAAGCTGGTTGGTGGCCCCATGGGGTCCCTGTGGGCTCCCACAGCTGAGGTAATGGTGGGCATGAGGTGGCAGGGCAGGACCAACAATGTCCCATGACTGTCATGGCAGGAAGAGCCCAGGATGCTCTTCTGGGCCTGGCACTATACCCAGAGTCCTCCCTGGTGCTGGCCTGGGCTGCCAGTCTCCTTCCCCAGCTCATGGGGCACCACCAGCCCAGGTGCTGGGCACAGGCTCTGGCCTCTGGTCCAGGAGGTCCTCATAAATAGAGGTCTCTGAGGGAAGGCTCCCAGTTTTGGCCCCAAGTCTGGCAACATTTTCACGGTCTGTCTTTTCTCTGCCCAGTACAGAGCCCTGGGGCAGCGCTAGCAGAGACAGCATGGGGCCCATCGCTGATGGACCATGTAAGGCACAGCATCCACACAGGAGGCAGAGGCTAGAGCTCTGTCTCTTTTCCCTCCTCCTCTGGAGGGGTCTGGGGCTCAAGCCAAGTCTTGCTGGGGACATGGCCTCTCCCTTTATGTCCTCCAGCTTAGAGAGCCTGTGCTGTGTCTCATGAACCCCTAAATTCACTTTGCATGTGCTTTGCTGTCCTCCCAGGGTTACATCTATGGTGCTTTTAGCTACATACACAGCATTCCTCTCTCTACACGTGCTGCCCTTCAGCCCAGCTCTGCCTTTGCAATCAAAGCAAGGCAGAAGACTCACTACCCTGGGGAGAGCAGAGGCTGCAGGGGCTCTCTGCAGCACAGGGACTCCCACAACTCGCCCAGAGGGCAATGAAGAGATTTGGCTTGATACCAGGGAAGAGAGAGCCAGCCAGACAGGTAGCCGGACAGCCAGACACACAGAGAGCAGCTTGGCACAAAGCCCTTTGTCAGGCACCAGCTACTTTCTTCCCTGTTGCAAAAGAGTAAGGGTGCTGCCCTGCCCCGGAGACAAGGCCTTACCCATGCAGTTCTTCATCATCATGAAGCCACTCTCGTAGCCTTCGAAGCACTCACACTCGAAGCTGCCCGGCGTGTTGACACAGGTGCCATGGCCACACAGGTCTGGTGAGATGCGGCACTCATCGATGTCTGTGGGGATGAAGACCAGCTAGTGGAGGCAGGACAGACTACAAGCACCGCTACAGCTGGCACTGGGCTGCCTGTACTGCACATCAAATTCAATGAACAAGGACTGGCAAGTCTGACCCAGCAGACCAAGGAACTCCTCTTCCTGAAGGGAGAGACAGCAGTTAAGTTTTCTCTCTGGTGCAGGACTGATCCTTCATCCCATGAGCAGGAGGAGCCTTCTGCTCACAGTCCTGCCCTTGGCTTCTCAGCATGTCCCTAAGATAACTGTCGTGTCTCCTCTGGGTACCACCATCATGCTAAGCATCCCACAAAGCAGGCAAGGCAGCAAGATGGGCAAGAGTGGTCCAGAGGGGGGGGTTACTCTTCCCTTACCTGTGCAGTTCCTTTCCTCAGCATCCAAAGCAAAGCCATTGCCACAGAGACACCTGAAGCTGCCAATGGTGTTCCGACAGGTCCCATGAGTGCACAGGCCAGAGAAGACCTTACATTCATTCACATCTGTGGGTGAAGGCAGAACAGCGGTGTTTCAGGGAGGGGATGTCTGCAATGAACGTGGGTCCCAGGGCAGGCAGCAGGTTCCTTGGGCTGTAGCTGAGATGGGCTAAGCACAGCCCACGATCAGCAGCTCCCCTCTTTCTTCTCACCTTTGTAGAAGGGCCTTCCTGAAAGCACGTCTCCTCGGTTGGCAAAGCCGGGTCCCCTTGGGCAGATGGCCTTGTACTCGCTGGAGCCAACCTTGGGACATTCTTCACAATCGATGCCCCAGGCTGAGCCCACAGAACAGCAGCACATGTCGATCCGGTACTTGCCTGGCAGAGGCTCCGTGCACTCATCTTCATCCCACTTCATGTAGCACTGTTCCACACGCACATCTGGTGAGAGAGCAGAGCTGAGCCCTTGCCTGCAGCACCTAACCTCTGGTAAAACCAGAGATACTATTTTCTGTGACCTAGTTAGCAAGGTTCCTGGAACAGTTTCGGCTGGGGCATCCTCCAAACAATGCCCAGGTATGGGCCATTTGGAGGAGGCCACGTTGTTTGGGATGCTATGAGAGATGTAATAGTATGGATGTGGCCAGAGAATGGACCCTCCATGGTGTAGTTAGTAGTGCAGATGGTCCCTATGAAGGGCAAAGGTTTGTCACTGTGTGCCCAGAAAGCAGCCAGGAGTTACTTTAGGGCTGGGCCGTGTCATTAACCAGTTAGGTTACCTATTTGGCTGCCCCTGAAGTCCACCCAAGGACAACGATTGCATTACTGACTGGATCCGGGGACATGAAGTTATGGCAGCCTTGCCTTGGTTAGGCTGCTGCGCTTGGCCGCCCTTACGAGGCATGATGTGGAATCACTCAATTCCCAAGACCGCTACTCGTGGGTAGGGGGTGGTTGGACCTCTGTAGAGGGGGCTGAACAGAGGCCAGGGTCTGGGTGAGATGAGGTGTCCTTACCCACACATGTCCTAGCAGTGCCATCAAGGGTCAGTCCTTCTGGACACTCGCACCGAAAGGAGCCAGCCGTGTTCACACAGCGTCCATTCGGGCAGACGCCAGGGAAGACCTCGCACTCATTCACATCTGTTGGCACAAAAGCAAGAGACGGGCATGAGAGTGACACATGGCCAAGCCCAGTATGGTCTTGAGGGGCTCCTGGAGGAGGCGGAAGGAGCCCAGAGCTGCCCACCAGACTAAAACTGGCAACTTGTCGCAATGAAAAACATGTGCAGCCACAGCCACAGCCATGTCCAGACACTTTTGCAAGGAGGCTGCATTACAAAGCCTTGTCAGAGACAGACAGACAGACAGACAGGGTGATCCTGTTGCACATGTCCATAGTTGGCACAGCACCGACAGAGCAGCACCAGCACTCACAAACCTGAGTACTGCTGATGGAGCAGCTAAACCTGGAAACCCATTTCCAGGCACATGAATGACCAGAAAATCATCAGTAGTAGTCAGCATGGATTGACCAAGGGGAAGTCATGCTTGATAAAATTCTATGATGCAATGACTGGCCTGGTAGATGAGGGAAGAGTGGCGGATATTGTCTACCTAGCCGTCAGTAAGGCCTTTGACACTGTCTGCCATAAGATCCTCATAGACAAGCTGTTGATGTATGGGCTGGACGAGCAGACAGTGAGGTAGGTTGAAAATTGGCTGCATGGCTGGGCCCAGAGAATGGTGTTGAGTGGCATAAAGTCTAGTTGGAGGCCAGCAACTAGCTGTGTACCTCAGGGGTCAATACTGGGTCTGATCCTGTTTAATATCTTCATTAATTATCTGGATGAGGGGGTAAAGTGTGTCCTCAGCAAATTTGCGGATGATACAAAACTGGGAGGAGAATACACCAAAAGGTCACGCTGCCATCCGGAGGGACCTTGGCAGGCTGGAGAAATGGGCTGCCAGGAACCTCATGCAGTTGAACAAGGAGAAGTGCAAAGTTCTGCACCTGGGGAGGATCAACTCCATGCACCAATATATGCCGGGGGTCACCCAGCTAGAAAGCAGCTTGGCAGAAAAGGACCTGGGGGTCCTGGTGGACACCAAGTTGAACATGAGGGTCGGCAATGTGTCCAGCTGCAAAGAAGGCTAATGGTATCCTGGGCTGCATTAGGAGGAGAGTTGCCAGCGGGTCGAGGGAGGCGATCCTTCCCCTCTACTCAGCACTGGTGAAGCCACACCTGGAGTGCTGTGTCCGGTTCTGGGCTCCTCAGTACAAGAGAGAGATGGACATACTGGAGAGAGTCCAACAAAGGGCCAGACTCAAAGATGCAGGATAGCAACAAATAAACAATGACGTGTTCCCAATAAAAAAAGTCTGCGTCCTGCAGCACTTTACCTTCACACGTGACCCCCTTCATCCTAGCATATCCCCGGGGACAGGCAGTATCTGCAAGAAAACAGAGGAACGTCAGCAAAGAAACGGGCTGCATCCTGCCTTCCTGATCTGTGTGTCAAGCAGAGCCTTACCGATCTCACAGCGCTCACAGGGGCTGCCCCACGCTGCCCCCAGCGTAGCACAGCACTCCGATTTCAGCGTGGCCCCGTTGATGTTCACCTCGCAACGCCCATCCTGGATGTTCAGCCAGCATGTCCCTTTCATGCTGTCTGTAGGGGCAAAGACAAGGCGTGAGCGAAGAGCTGCTCCTTGGCGGAGGTTCCCATCCGGGCTGCCACAAGAAGCAGCTAGGAGAAACTATCCCCGAGCTGCAACGTGACTATTGCTCTCCGGTGTCGCGTTATCTTTTAGGCTGTGGGGCCGAGCACTTTGCAGCATGGACACAAACTGTGCTGGACGTCAGAGCCCTGTCCCACTGCTGTGCTGTGGAGCAGCATTTCTGTGCTCTCTGATATTGCCTCAGTTCTGTGTCCTCCCTTTTCCCAGTCCCAGCCTGCTCCTCTTCTAGGTAGAAATAGTCCCTTCTCTCCAGCTGCCCCAGTGATGCCTTGCAAGGCCCTGATCATCCAGGAGTGGGAAGTAGGTACCTTCTTACCATTTTGATGAGAAGGGATCTACTTCATCTTGATGTGCCTTAATGTCAGCGCACTACAAACCCATCTGGTGAATGAGAACCCACCATCCCGATGCCCTGCAAGATCCCCTGGGACCCCATGTCTGTGCTTTGTCTTGCGGCCCCACAGTTGGGGATTTCCGTGTCTGCCACACGCTGCTCAGAGCACCGCCTGAGGTTGCAGCTTTTCAGGCTCCCTGGATGCATGAGAGACGTTAATTGTTAACAACAACCAAGGAAACCCCAGGTGAGACAGAGAGGCCTCAAAGGATCCCCATCCCTAAGGCAGGAGCATGGGATTTGCTTCAGATGAACAACAAGGGGTGCTGATGGGCACTGCTGATATCGGAGCTGCCTCTAGAAGGCCACATCCTTACCCACGCAGATGGTGCCACTGGGGTCCAGCTTGCTGCCTGGGGAGCACTCGCAAGCGAAGGAGCCAGCATTGTTCCTGCAGACACCGTTCACACAAGGGTTAGAGGTGCACTCATTGATATCTGCGGGAAGAAAGGGACTGTCACTGTAGCGAGTGCCATGGGACCTGTTTTCCGGGCCAGAGACTGGGGGAGATGAGAAGCAAAGAACATGAAGAAAGGAGTTTTTCAGTCGTTCAGAGGATCACCAGTCCAGGCCATAGGAGTCCTGCATGTATGCACCATCTCAAGGGGAACGGGCACGGACAGCAGACACCATGAAATTAGTGAACTTCTTCAGGATTGAGGGAATGGATGGACTGAGGGTGGTTGGTGCAGCAACTGGGGAATGATGGACTTGCTCGCTCAGGGCTGCTTCTGGCTAAGATGGGAGCAGCCACAGGGCTGCATATGGCCTTCGTGTACCTGTCTGAACCAGATGTGAGGCCACACAGCATTTTCCATTTTTCACCTTCTTTACAGAAAACCATTTTTTTTTGTTTAAACAGACATTTATGTGCAAAGTGCCAGTTCTCAAATGCTTGAGGATTTTGTGGTCAGGAAACAATTTCCCCCACTCCAAACTGTAAGTTTCAATCAAATCCCCAAAACTTGCAATTTTGGTCAGGTTTTAGCTAAAATTTTGGGAGCGTAGAGGAAATTGTTCTGGTTTTCAGTCACTGAAAAGCCCAGATGTTCTGGGTTTGGATGTCCACTATTTTGAATAAAGTGTGAAATTTCCCGCTAGGAAAAAAAAAAAACCAAACCCACAAACCCAAAGCCTGGACCTGCTCCAGTCCAAACCACTGCGGTCAAAAGGGAACCAAAGATACATTAGACCTTGAGCTCCCTTTCAGGCAGGACCTCAGGCCATAGCTCTTTACATCTTATGAAGATGTTCTCCGTTGCCTTCAGAGCCACATTACCTTCACAGGTATCTGTCTCCGTCCTGAAGACAAAGCCCTTGGGGCAGGTGCAGGTGTAGCTGCCGGGTGTGTTGCGGCACAGTCCGTTGTCACACAGCAAACGATTGACAGTGCATTCATCAACGTCTGTGGGCAGAGAGATGGGGTTTCTGAGCTACCACACCAGCATCCACTCTTCTACTCTGCCAGCCCTACAGACTTCTGGCAGCCTGAGAGGCACAGAAATGCAGTACCATCCTCAAAGCAAAACAACGTGGAAAGTATGTTAAATCACGTACGTGGAGTTTTTTGAATAGCACCTTGTGCTCTTCCATGTGGACAAGGCAGCCCTGAATGGGGACAGCGCTCGAGGACATCAGCTGCTGTATAACCTCAGGCTCCTGCGCAGCTGGAGGTCTGCGTCTGGCTCCCCGCCTCATACACTGAGCGCGTGCCACCCCCTCCCCACCAGCACGGAGCTCCCGGTTCCCTATGCCACACCGAGCTCGCGCTGCCCTGAACTCACCCACGCAGTTCTTGCCCGTGGGATCTGACTCGTAGCCCAGGTTGCAGATACAGCGGTAGCTTCCACGCAGGTTCTCGCACATGCCATTGGGGCAGATGTCTGGGTTGAGGGCACATTCATTGATGTCTGCCCAGAGAAAGAAGTCAAATTAGATGGACCATGGCAAACGCATATACAAAAAACTCCCATCCCCTAATTCTTCATTGCTCCTTGGTGTCAATAGCCAGCGGGGGCACCCCTCTGCAGAAATCCCTTCTTCCTGTCCTACCTACCCTCCTGGTTTGACCCAGTAGGCCCTGGGGAGCCTTGTTCCTCTCCTCTTGGTGCTGTGGAGCTGGGCATCTTTGTCCTGACCTAGCTTAGGGCTCTGAGCTCCGGAGGAGAGAACTGGATAAGGGGTTGAGATAAGCCCAGACTCCGTTCCATATCAAGAGCTCTCAGGTCCTGAGTCTCCTTACAGTATCTCTACCCCAGGTACTCAGGACAGACCATTTAATTAACCCTCCTGCTGGAAAAGGTGAGAGGAAGAAGCTGTCTGTAAGGTGCTGTCAGCAGGATGCTGGGGCCAACTGGGGTAAGGGCACAGCATGACGGACAACCTGCCCGTGCATACACAGCCCTACCACAGGGGACCATTGCCTGGGGCAGAACAGGGCAAGGAGTGCTCAGACATGTTGGAGAGCATGCTATGGGCAGCTGGGCTGGCAGAGGGTCATATCCATGGCTAGATGGTCACAGCAAAGCCCTCCCAATGGCAAAGTCCCCGTATCTTCTAGCCCAGTCATGGTCCCCAAGCTGAGAGCTTGCACAGACTCCTTGACCACACAGCTGCCAGGCTGAAAGAAGTCCTGATCAGGCCAAAGTAAATTTCCTTTCCCTGTTGCTGACATAAAGAGTTGTCTGAAAGCAGCTTGGGCAGTCTGGAAAGAGAGGTGAGGACCTGTGACCTCCGCCTGGTTCCTGGCCCTGGAGAACGTGTGGTGGTGGCCGGGCAGGGACAGTGGGGAGTGTTACATTTGGGTGAGGGCAGGGGCCAATGCCTGCAGGATGTCAAAACCTCAGCTTCAAAGATTTGCAAAGTGCCTTAGACAAATCTGCCTCAAACCGAGAGATTTTTGGATGGTTCTGCAGCGAAGTGTGGTGGGTACCACAGCCCCTGCTGCCCAGGCACTTGGTGGTTGGGCTCAGGTCTGCAGGGCATCTGGCAGGGAGAGCATTGGGCATCTCTGCCATCACCCACCTCCTGCCCGCCCCCCCATCAGCAGCACCAAGGGCCCTGTGCATGTGGACAGTAACCCAGAAGGGTGGCAGCCAGGTGGACAGCATCTCTTCCTCTGCACCAGCATCATCTCACCACCTTTTTGGAGCAAAGTACCCAGGCAAACAGATTTTACCCTGGAGAGAACCAGCCTCCCCAGAGAACAGGGCAGGTTTGTGTTTGTACAGCAGTGTCCTCGCAGTGCCACGTGGCAAGCAGCCCAGGCCAGGGCTGGGCTTTTGTCTCCACGCAGTTGGAGTTCAGTTACATCCCCAGGGAAATGCAACCCCGGAGAGCGCTGAGTGCATACAGTCCTGGCTGCGGACAGCGATGGGCTGACCAGAGCATGTCTGACGTTAGCTTCTTGCTAGAAAGCGTCTTATCGTTAGCCTGAGACTGACTTCGGCCAAGACACGGTGCCCTGGAAGGAAGCCCAAGAAGCCACCAGGGTTTTGCCTCTGGCTCGTTCCCATTTGGAAAGTTTTGAAAGGCCGTCGCTATCTGGCTGCTTTGTGC
>NW_009211402.1:71715-78653 GCF_000690835.1 Fulmarus glacialis | reverse complement strand
TCCTCCGCCTGACCCAAGCACTGCCCAGGGCTGGCGGCGCAGCCGCCTCCCGACCTCTTGCACAGCTGTCTAATTCAAAGCAGCCCCTTGGCAACACATCCCAACACGCGCTTATCACCTCCCTCTCCCTGGAAGACTGTGAACCCTCTTCTCCCGCGACCAAGGAGCTGGAGGGCAGAGGAGGAAAACAAGCGAGAGGATGCAATCGGTCACGGTCTTCATTCCCATCAAAGCAGGGAGGAAAGCCAAACTCTGTGTGTGCATCCACAGAAATGTAGTTCCCACAGGGTGCCAGGAATCAACCACTTGATTCAATACACAGTCCTCAGGGATGCTTGCTCAACGTTAACTCGTGGTGCTTTAGGGAGGAGGAAAGACACATAGCACCCCTCTCCGCCTGTGCCCAAGCTCACATCCCACCCACAGACGCCCACGAACACAGATATAGGTCCTTGCATGCACTTACACCCACCCAGGCTAGGCAAGCTACCCTGCACTTACTCACAAACAGCTCTCGCATACATGGGCGTAAGGTGCTAACTCTCCAGCACACCCTCTGCGGTGCCAAGTCTCTCATGGCACACGCTCCCACAGTCACACAGATGCACGCACACGCCGTTAAAAGCAGCTGAAAGAAAGAGCTGAGTGTGACATTCGATGTGCCTGACTAGGATATGGTCCGTGGGATGCACATACCTCTGCCATCAGCTGTTATTCCAATGCCGCTGCTGCAGAGTGCCTGGAATTCAGCTGTGTAGAAAGCACAACAGAGCCATTAGCTTTTCTAGACAGTTCACGCACACTGACATTAAAGCTGGGTAACACTGGATTTATTGTTTGTTTGTCTGAATGTCATCTGTGGGCTTCCAAGCAGCGTCTGTTTATACTTATGCAATGTGTATTTTAGAGTTGATACTCGCAGTTAGTAGTCCAGCGCTGTGAGAATCCCTGCGATGAGATCTGCATCAGATTCATGGATCCAGCCTAAATTTACTAATTGCATGGCATCCCTTTCCCCCTGCCTATGGCCTTCCCATGTCACTGCCAAGCTGCCTAGACCATCTCAGGGACCTGTCAGGGACCCAGAATGTCTCCGAGCACCTTCCTGGCTTCTTGTAAACTCAGATGGAAGAGGAGCTCACCAGAGTTTTTGGCCGGACAGGGTTGGCAGGGCTCTCCGAAGCCATGGTCTGGGTTAGCACAGCAGCACTCGGACTTGGTGACTGCTCCCGGAAAGGGACGAGCGCACGTGCCCTTTTTAATGCCTCCATAGCAGGTGCTGCGCATGTGGGTGTCCACGCAGACTCGTCCATCCACCCCGATAGCCAGGCCCCCGAGGCACTCGCAGCGGAAGGAGCCCTCTGTGTTAATGCACCAGCCGTTCATACAGATTCCTGGCGTCTCGCACTCATCGATGTCTGAAAGAGGAAGCACAAACGGGCTGTTACCTACCCACAGGCAGCAGGACACACAGACAGGGGCTTTGGACTATTTTGCAGGGAGGCTCGGAGACTAAGAGGGAACTAGAGGTGCAGTTTAGAGCATCACATCCCCCGCACGCTCTGCTGGCTGTCCCTGATGGTTCCAGGGAAGGAACAGGGATCTGGGCTTCCTCAGTCTCCTGAGACCCAGCCCCTTCTCAGAGTAGCAGGGTCTGGTCTCTGCTCTGTTAACAGGGCAGTGACCCAGAGAATTCACCCTGTGTGACAGCAGCATATCAAAGAAATGTTATGTTCTCCTCCTCCTCCTTTCTCCACTCTGCCTTCACATCCTAACCTTCCTGGCTTTGGGAGGTGGCCCACAAACCGTAGTGGAACATGCTGTAGAGGCTGGGGAAGCTGAGATGACTGCTGCCAGCTCACATTGGCCACACAGAGCTTCGCAGCCCTGCTTAACCTCCTTCAGGAAGAAGATTTAAGTTGCAATTTGTGCTGAAGTAGTGGAGGTGCAAGAACACTCCCTTGTGCCCAATCTGCTGAGAGGGGGTAGTTTCTGGTGGCAGAGCAGGAGATGCCTGGCAACAGCTTTGGTTTTTCTCAGCTCCCCTTGGCCTCAGACACATCGCAAGTCCCCAGGAACGTGGACGGCAGGCTGGGAAGAGGGCAGAGACCAAGCTTGGGGACCTACGCACCGACACAGTACCGCCCGTTGGGAGCCAGCACAAAACCGGGCTTGCAGATACATTTGAAGCTGCCGTCCTCATTGATACACATCCCGTTGAGGCACATGTTAGTCGTGGCACATTCATCGTGATCTGGGAAGGACAAACAGAAAACGTGAGCCGAGCCTGACAGCTGCAGCAAGACTCTCCCGTGCTCAAAAACTCTCTGTCCTCCATCTCATGGTCAAATTGCTTCTTATGGCAGTGGGTGCTAATCCTCAAGGCAGAGTTCCCACTGCTGCTCCTGGTCAGAGCTGTCCTGCTGCGTCCCTGCCGCTCTCGGTACCCCGGTCAGCCGGTGCAGCTCGCAGCAGGACTTGCACCCTGGCTGCTGGAGGCAACAACTCTCAGGGTGATGGAGAATGTCCTGCAAAACCCACAGGAGCACTCCAGGAGCACCAGCACCCTTATAAAAATGCCTTCCTATTTCAGGACAACTGTATCCTCTCCTCTCACGTTAAGATGCACTCTGCCCTAGCAGTGTCTTCCCGAGATAAAGGGAGCACAGCACAGATTAAAGCAACCACCAATCCCCCAGGAGAACACAGTCTCAGCTCAGTCCCAACCTCCCCAAGGCCATAAATGACAGCACATCAGGACATAGCTTACCAACACAGTTCTTGCCATCAGGGGTGATTTCAAAGCCAGCGTTGCAGATACACTGGAAGCTGCCATCAGTGTTAACACAGCGGCCGTTCCGACACATCACTCCATTCATGATGCACTCATCAATATCTAGCAGGGAAATAAACACAAGAAAGTAGCAGCAGGTGGAGTGAGAAGCAGTTCCAGCTTAACCTGCTCCGTGAGAAAACCGGGCAAGTGCTCTCAGACACTCAGTGCCCTGCTCCAGGATCACACTCTTCCCCTCTGTACGAACTGCCAGAGACAGAAGAGATGTGGAGAAAGCTTTCTGCACGCTCTGGAAGCATCACAACATTTGTGAGGTTACAGCTCCGGAATCTTAGACCCTCCATGACGTCTCTGTCAACCTCCTGCCTCAGGGCTCCCTTTGCAACTCAAACTATCCTAGGCCTGTTCAAGTCCATAACAGGCAACAAAAGCCCTCAGATCAACAGCCACGGACTCGGGCCTGCTACTAAGTGCCACAGAGACGTGGTCCCAGTGCCTCGGCAAAATGAATTCCAGGACAGAAGTTGGGGTACAATGTGGCTGACCGGTATGGCGGCAGGGGAAGTGTTGCATATCAAGAACATGATGTCCACTTGCTCTGGGAGGCAGGCCACTGAATGCCTCTGGGTAAAGACAAAAGGAAGAGGACTATCTCAGGCAGGGGGTTGTTACTGACCCTTTATCCAGAGCTGAGGAAGACAGGATGAGCTATTTTATGAGTAAATTACAGAAAACCAATAGTCTGGCCCCAGCGGCAATGGACACTTTGTAGACTTCTCCTAACGTGGAGAAGTTAGCTTGAGAGCAGCCTGGCAGAAAAGGGTCTGAATCACAGATGGAATGGGGTGGCCCTGCACAGAAGGAAACCTTCTTTTGGGCTATATCAACAGACGAGCTGTGTGTAAGCCACATGGGACAGTTTCTTGTCCTGACAGCTAGAGAGGTCACAGCTGAAGAATGACATCTAATTTTGGCACCACACATTAGAAAAGATAAAGAGAAAATGGAGGAAGTTGAGAAGATAAAAACAAGGACAATGAGAAGCTTTGAAACATCATCAATGAGAGGAGATTGAGAGACTTGCATTTGTTTAGTCTAGAAGGGAGATGACAGGGGGTTACAAGTTGCAGTTTCCCAACATGTAAAAAAATACTGTAAAGGAGACAGTGATGAATGAATTTTCATGGCCAGAAAGAGAATCACAAGAAGAATTCAGCTTAAAAGATTTAATTTGGAAATTAGGAAAAGCCTGTCACATTGTCAGGCAACTGGGGGGGTCCTCTGGAAACCCCTTCATCAGAACCACTCGACAGTAAAACAAACAAACAAACAAACAAAAAAATCAAAGGTCAGGCACTGACAGGGAAATTTGCCTTTACTTCTTGTTCACATGGGACATTACCTTCCCATAATTCTTTTTTAGCAGTCCCTCACCCAGAGCACCATCTTGCTGCAAGACACTGATAGAACAACTTTGCTAGAAATCACAATCACATCGATACAAAAATTCCTCAAAATCCTATCTTTTGTCAAAACAAAACATTGTCACCTTTAAATAGGGTTCTGCTCTTGAAAAGGACTCTGTAAGCTCCTTGATGCCACTAGCCAATTTTACAGTAGATAAAGGTAGAGGAAACTACTTCTCCTAGACAGATTTCAGGAGACTGCTGGCAACTCAACTACATTGTTCTGAAATCCCATCACACACCTGGCTGGGAGGCTTTTGGTGCTGGGGACTCCTCACTCTATTTCCACTTTACACCCATTTTCCTTTGATACCTAAGTCTCTGATAAACCTGTTGACACTCTTGCAGCACACCGTGTCCTCCCAAAAGAAGAGACAGAAAACACTTACCAATGCAAGCCTGCTTTGTGGGGGTGCTCTGGAAACCTTCGTGGCACTTGCAGTGGTAGGAGCCAGGTGTGTTCACGCAGTCACCATGCACGCAGGGGCTGCTGGAGCACTCATCCACATCTGCAAGAAGAAAAGCCTAAGCCTGTGAGTCACCATTAGGCAGGGAATGCACAGCAAGATACCAGGCCAGGCAACAAAGGCTGCCTCCCGTGAGCTGCTGAGCCCTTCCTTTCACCTCCAGTGCTCAGCATCTTGACAGCACGGCCAGCAAGGTCCCTCTGGACGGCATCTCTTCCCTCAAGTGAATCAACTGCACCACTCAGCTTGGTGTCATCTGCAAACTTGCTGAGGGTGCACCAATCCCACCATCTATGTCACTGATGAAGATATTAAATAGTCTTGGTCCCAGTACGGACCCTTGAGAGACACCACTCATTACTGGTTTCCACTTGGACATTGAGCCATTGACTGTAACTCTTTGGACACAGTCATCCAGCCAATTCCTTATCCATCTAACAGTCCATCTGCTAAACCCATATCACTCCAACTTACAGGTAAGAAAGTTGTGGGGAACTATATCAAAGGCCTTACAGAAGTCCACGTAGATGACATCCGTAGCTCTTCCATTCTTCACTAATGCAGTGACTCTACCATCAAAGGCCACTAGATTAGTCAGGCACAATTTGCCCTTGGTGAAACCATGTTGGCTGTCTCTAATCACCTCCATCTTCCATGTGTCTTGACATATTTTCCCTTCTGAACAGTTTATAGCCATCAGTTGCAGTGCTCCAGTTGTGTCATTAGTCCCACCACATTTCAGTGTAGTTTACTAGCTGCACAGTGGCTTCCAACTCCTCCTGTTTCTTACCCATGCTGCATTCATTGGTATAGATACACTTCAGCTGGGCTATCAACCCTCTCACCTTTTTAGAGGAACACGACCTAATTCCTTTCAGGCATTTCACAGGTGTTTCCCTGTTGGTTCCTAATACACCAGCAACTCCTGGCTCTTCTCTCTTGCTCAAAACTCCATCCCCCTTCCCCCACTAAATCTAGTTTAAAGCTCTCCTTATAAGTCTGGCCAGCTTGTTGGTGAAGACCTACTTGCTGCACTTGATCAGGTGAATCCCATCAGCTCCCAACAGACCCGGCTACTCAAAGATAGATCATAGAAGCCAAAACCTTGAGTATGGCACCAGGCACACAGCCAGGCATTCACTTGCTCAAGTCCTCTCCTCCTTCCTGAACCCCTTCCTCTGACTGGGAGGATAGAGGAGAACACCACCTGTGCTCCAGATTCTTTTAACATTGCCCTGAGTGACATACAGTCTCTTTTGGCGGTTCTAAGTTGCCTTGTCGCAGTACCATTAGACCCTATATGGAATAGTAGGAGTGGACGATAATCTGCAAGGTTCACCAGTCTCGGCAACCTCTCAGTGATGTCGCAAATGTGAGCTCCGGGTAGGCAGCAAACCTCTCTAGAAAAATTGTCTGGATGGCAATTGGGTGCTTCGGTGCCTCTCAGTAAGGAATCTCCAGTTACTAATACTTTATGTGCTTTTCTGGTGGCACTGGTTCTAATGCATGTGGGGGGCTGGATCAAGGTTGCATGGTTGGCTTTTCCTGCATCTTGTCTGTTACTCACGTGCTCTTTGTTCTCCAGACCCAGAGCATCATATCTCTTACGTAGGGGCACTTCAGAGGAAGGTTCTTTCTTCTGCCCTGAGCAGAGACAAGGATCCAGTCTCCTTCGTCTTATGAGTTACTTGAGTCAGTCAGACCAAGGTTTAATTCAGGCTTACCTCCCCCTTGCACAGCCTTAAGGTAGGGCTGTCACTCAGCCTGGGACAGCACAAAATACCACATATCAATCTCTCACGTACATTCCCGGACACCGTGCTGCCTGTTGAGCTCCTTTTATAATATAGCTACTTGTCTGAAGAGTTCTAGCTGGGCATACTTCCAGCTATGACATCCACCATTGCCTTCAGGTGCTAGGGGGACTTCCAGGTGCTGGATCTCCATGCAACCTAAGGTCTGGACAGTTATTTCAGCCCTTGGGAGGTCTGCTTGGGTGGAGATGTCAGCATAGGAAGGCTGTTCTTTGCAGATGCAGTGGGTGGACATCATTTTCTTTCAGCAGGCCACAGTCTCCTTACAGTTCTCAGAAAAAACCCACTTACTTATAAAATGGTAATTCTTTTGAAATATGCCATCCTTCTAATTCTAATTCCTTGGAGACCTCAAGCTTCTGAATAGGCTTGCACAGCCAGCAGCTAGCCGGGGTGA
>NW_009211402.1:406-71704 GCF_000690835.1 Fulmarus glacialis | reverse complement strand
GCAGCCTAAGGCTTCAGGGTAAGCAGAGCAGGCAGCTGCCCAACGACTGGCAGAGTGCCCTGCCCAGGGGCCAGTTATATGGGGCTTCCCGCGGTGTGAACTGGCCACTGCTAAGCCAATGGCAATGTTGTGGCTACCAGAGTTATCACCCTGGATGTTCCTCAGGGGCAGACATCATATCTTTTCTATCATGCTGCTTCATTGCCTGACACAAGCCCTCTATCTCCAGCCTCTTGTGGGGAGCTCTGAGTGGGATGGGGGCTGTCGGGGCAGCAGCTCGAGGTGCTGTTAGGAGCAGGCGTGGGGCACGGTTGGAGCTGCCCCGTGTGCGTGTCAAGCAGAGCCTACTCACCAATGCACTCTCCGCGCACGTCCTGCTTGTACCCCATGTTGCACTCGCAGCGGTAGCTGGATGGGGTGGGGATGCAGCGTCCATTCAGGCAGAGATTAGTGAAATGCTTGCAGATGTCAATGGTCTGATTCAAAGTGGCGGGTGTCTGGTAGGCCAGACACGCTTTTTAGGATTACAGCTCCCTTCCTTTGATTGTCCCCAGGAAGTCCAAACTGATGGATCAGTGGTCCTCACGGGCCCTGAACAACCACCGGGCTGCAGACACAAACTCAGCTGCCTCAGAAATCTCTGCAGGGTGCTGCAGTACCTGCCATGCCCCTACCCCACATGCACAAGGCGGCACAGCCTCTCAGAAGCAAGGTGGGAATCAATATTTATTGACACCCAGTGCATTCTTCACAGGCTTCAGCCCTTAGCAAGGAGCTATACGGGGGTGCACATGAGAGAGGTGTCCGAGGTGGTGGGAAAAACAGTTTTGTTTTGGGGAGGCAGGGAGTGAGGCGGTGACGTGAAAGCTCCATTCCTATTTGGTAATTAGAAAGATATTCTGCACTGGAGCCAGCCTCGGCTCCCTTGCTCTGCCAGCAGACGCTGTTTGATCTGCTTCTGGGCTCAGCATCCTGAACAGCATTAGTGTCACATCCCATCACTCCCCCTGTGTCAAAATAAACCTTGTAGCTGGCTAAGAGCACGGGCGCTTTGCTCATGTGTGCACGGCTCCGAGAAGCAGGCCGGCACGCAGGCAGACACGCTGCCTGTGTTCTGAGACAGGCAGCCAAATTGGGTCAGCGCAGTAAGAAAGTAATTTTAATTACCAATGCTTGAACTTCCTGGGCCCATTCCAGGCAGACCTGGGATCCCGCCTTGTCCATTTGCCCCATTTGGTCCGATGCCTCCAGGCCCGTTGAGTCCTGGCCCAACACCATTGGGCCCGAATCCAGGAATTCCTGGAAAGCTCCCAGGGAACCCTGGCACGACTGGGAGTCCTTCGATGCAAAGCCTGCGGTACTCATCTGAAACAAAACAGCTGCCTTAGTGCTTTTTCAAGAGTGCCTGAATCCGCCCCCCGCCTCTGCCAGAGTGCAGAGAACAGAGGGATGGAGACGGAGCGGCAGGGAGCAAAGAGGGTGGGTGCGGATGGGAACAGGGCCGATGGGTGAGGAGGGCTTTAACACCCTCCACTCCGGAGCAGATGATGAGGCGCAGCTTGCCGGGGTGTTTGGCAACAGCTTCTCGGGGTGCGTGGGACAGCTGGCACCGTGGGCTCCCTTCGTGCAGGGAAGGAGAGGACACAGGAGGGTGCCAGACACTGTAAAGCTCTGCCCTGCTCGGAGCTGGTGATGAAAGAAGAGAGGCAGAGAGAGAGATCTACAGTGCTGTGCCTTCTCAAGGCCTCCTGCTGCGTGGGCTCACCCTCGTTTGGCCCCAAGGTTCAATTACGGTGGAAGCCAGAGAGCTGAAGGTGTAGGAGGAAAGGGATAAATTCTTGCCTTGGCTGAACACATCTGGCTCAACTTCAGACGAGACCCAGGCAGGGGAGCCAGCATCCCAATGTGACCTCTCTCTGGGTGTTATGTTGATGATTCTCCATGTCAAGCCTGGGGTACCACTAGGGCCATCAGAACCATAAGATGGCCTAGCAGGAGGTGGAGGTCCTTTGTGTGGCACTTACCAGACCCCCGGACAGGGCACATCTCTGGAGTCTGACCAATGGCCCAGCAACGCCCTGAGTCACAGCAGCACTGCATCTTGGTGTACTGGCCAGGGAGGTCCCCGGCACAGCGGCCCCCGATCAGAGCAGAGAAACACGTCCCAATCCGCTGGTCTGCAGAGAGGGAGAGGAGAAGGAGATGCATTCACAGCATGTCACCACCATACTCTCGGTCAGGTCCTGAGTGCCCGTTCCCAATGGCATCTCCTCTGCCTTTCCAATGTTCCAATCTGACCTCCTGGTCTGCCTCATACTCCCAGATCATGAGGTTCTCCAGCACTTGCATCTGGAGCACATCAAGACCGTAGGGCCAGGCCTTATTCCCCAATATTAGATCTCTCATTCCCATTTACGCTCCTAAATACTACAAGCAGCCTGACCGAGAGCCAGAAACAGGCAGTAGGTGGGCTGTGCCTCTCCATTGGATTCTCCATTGGGATCTGCCTTCCTTGCCCTGCAGGAAGGACAAGCTGACCCAGCAGATTCTGGCTGAATTCACGGAGCAGAAAACAGGAGATCCCCCATGTCATCCCATGTTTCCTCACCTTCCCAAAGAAATGGGATTATTTACAGATGTCTCCCTTCTCTCACCAGAGTTTCTTCACTGATGAGAGATGTCAGGGACGGGTTCCCCCACTGACCCAACCCACCAGCTGGGAGAGGGAACGGGCTGAGGGGAGGTGGTCTGCATGAGACCACTGCAAATGGTGACACTTCCACTGCTGGACAGCCGACCCATTCTCTCGGTGGGGACAGATAAACTGTTCCGGACTAAATATATTATTCCACAAAATTGCATCCTGGGGCTGAGATCTCCATTCTTCAGGTTCCTCCTCTGATGTTAGTGTCTGTATTGCTTATTTATACTACATTTGTGACCAAGAGTTGGCCATCAGTGCCAATATAACAGTACAACAGGCCCTGAACTTGGCCACGTGGAGTGGCAGTGTCTTCTCCTCTCTTGGGCTGTTGGACCCAGCATGATATATTTTCCTCTAACTTCTGCCACTAAAAACACTTCCTTGTGATAAAAACAATCCAGCGCTGCCTGCTACTATTTTGAGGGTTCCCAGAGAGTGAGCGGGCATTCCCCAGCCATGCCTGCTCGACGCTGAAGCCTTGGCTGCAACAGTCCTTTCCCTTGTTCTCACTTGTGGCAGGACAGAGCTGGCAGACCAAGGTGGTCAGCCATCTCCTACACCGCTTTGGTCAGGCTGGGGATCCAGGTACAACCCTTCCAGTGTTAGTGATCCCCGATGCTGGGCTAAGCAAGGACCTTTCCACAGCCAATGCTGTCCAATGCAGTCCTGCACATCTCAGGTTTGGCAAGGACCTACCTCTCCTGCCCAGAACTGGCAGATGTCCCACATCCCAAGCTTCCCATGAGGAAGCATTCCCTGCCAGGTCCCAGTGGTCCCAGCATCTCTCGCTAAACAAACGGAGCTGTTCCCAATTCCACATCTCTCCAGCCTCATCGCTCCCATTCCCAGTGGATGCCTGTTTCAGGTCATGGGTTAGTTCCCACAGCCTGGACTGAGCTGAGAGGAGAACCAGCCCTGGATGGTGGTCAAAGTCCGCAAGCCTGGCCAAAGCCACAGACACCAAGCCTGGCACCGGTGTTTGGTGTGTGTGGCTTCTGGACAAGGCCCAGGAGACTGAGGGACTTTCACATGTCTCGCAGGCTCCGTCTGGCACCAACTCCACTAGGAAAACCTGGAATCTTCCACTCATTCATCTCCTGTCCTTGTTTCTCAAGTAAATTAATGAGGGGGAAAGTCTAGTCTGATTTGTCATCTGTGCCTCTAGACTGACATTAGCCAGCAGGCTGACACTTTCCTGAAATATAATTGAAATTAATTGCATGGAGCTGTTTGATCTGTGGGCTGTGGTTACATTTCTTCTCTAATCACAGCTCAATGACTTGCAGAGGACAGTGACCCCATTTAAAGCCAGGGTGACTAAGCCAGCAGGTCTTTTCTCAGATACATCCTTTCCGCCATTCTGCAGCACTGAGTTCAACATGAACTATTCCCTTTCAGGAAACTTCATCCACCAAAGAGACTTGCAGAAAGACAGACAGACTAGGAGAAGGGAAATTCAAGTGAGGGGATTGAACGCAGCACCAGATTAGCTCCTAATCCTGATGAAGGGAAGTCCTAGCCAGATGGGTGTTTGGGTCATCCCAAGCCCTTGATCTCTGGCAAGTGGCAAGAGTGCAAGAGCAATGTCCACGTCTTTGCAGGTTTCAGCAGCTGCTGGAGTGTAGGAGAGGGCCGTGTTTCCACAGCACGTTGACAGGGACATGGTTTAGAGGGCATGGTGGTGTTGGGTTGACGGTTGGACTTGATGATCTTAGAGGTCTTTTCCAACCTTAATGATGGTAAGCATGTAGCCCACACTTCAAGTGGCAAGAGTGCAAGAGCAATGTCCACGTCTTTGCAGGTTTCAGCAGCTGCTGGAGTGTAGGAGAGGGCCGTGTTTCCACAGCACGTTGACAGGGACATGGTTTAGAGGGCATGGTGGTGTTGGGTTGACGGTTGGACTTGATGATCTTAGAGGTCTTTTCCAACGTTAATGATGGTAAGCATGTAGCCCACACTCACTCCAGAAAGAAGCTGCTCTGAACAAGCCAGGGCGGGATAGTGGGGCCATTTGGAAAAGGTGCACCTCAGACCTTGATGGGAGTTTAGCTAAGTGAGGGCTTAGGGCTGAGCTTAAATGAACTTCTAGATCTGAGAGTGGTAGTTTGGAATAAACCCTTTGGGCATTAGAGAGGACAGATCCCACCCGGCTCCTTCTGTTCTTCTGTGGGATGCTTGCTGTCCCAAAAGCTGTGATACACGATCACAGCCAGCCAGTTAATGGGCAAGGAGAGATTCGGAGAATGCAACCTCCTTCCCCACAGACAGACATGTGCTGACAAGTTTGACAAGGCAGGGAGGTCACAGCAGTTTGTGTAACGGAGGGAATGGTCCAGCCCTTATTCATCTGGACAAATGTTTATTAAATTCAGCTGTCTTTGCTGCAGTTTGTAATAATCTCTCTCAGAAATGAAGGTCAGAACTAATTGAAAACTCATCTGGAGCTGCCTTGGGCAGAGAGAGGGGTGGATGGAAAGAACAGTGGGTCCCTGCAGTCCCTCTGTGACCTCCTGCAGGACCACCCACACGCTGGAGGTACGAGCACAAAGCCGTTGTGGGTTTTTTCTGCCTTCCTCTGCAGCTGTTAAGGGAACAGGTTTGCACAATAACCTCAGTAAATCAGATAATGCTGCAGGCGAGAAAAGAGGTAAAATTCCATATGAGATTAGACAGCGCACAGGGGTGGGGGATACAGCCACAGGTCTGTCAGAGGTCTCTGATTCAGAGAAGCTGTGGGTGCTTTACAAGGTCCAGCCAGGAGCGGTAGAGCAGGGGATGGAGTTTGGCCTGCTTATCATAATGGGATGGGACTCCAGGCTGGGCTCTGGCAGAATCTGCACCCATTTGGCTGGGCCATGATGCCCTGGTGTGCGTGTCCTGATGCCCAGGAGAAGCCCCGCACCAGGAGCTGCACCCTCTGAGTGGCTATCCAGCCACGGCTAATCTCGATCTTCCCTTTCAGTGTGGACATCTTCTTTGTGGTCTGCACAAGGTGTCTAAGATCTTTTGTGCACCTGCAAGGGATTTTGCAATTTTCATTCTGATGAAAACCTGGTTTGTTTTTTAGTGGTGGGCCTCCACACAGGGCACAGCTCCGGGGGAGCTACGGGCTCCCCACGACAGCCTGGCTGCGGGGAGCAGAGCCCATCGGACATGACCCTCGGGGGATTGCTGCCACGCATCCTCCCCAGGTCCAGGCAGATGCAAACGAAGCAGAAGATGCTTTGCTCCAGCCCTGCCAGGGAGAGATGGAGGAATAGAAAGTACTGGTACTGCTTCCCAGCAGAGAACTTTCAAGGGTAAGTATTTATCTCAATTTGTGTCTTGTCATATACAGAAACTGAGAAGCTCAAGTGACCAAACCCAAACTAGTGGTTGCAAAAGGCAGTTGGCTCTGACTACAGGGGACCTGAGGGCTATTAGCTCAGAAGGGAGCTGCAACACAGCAGTGTGTAGCCAAAGGTCTCCCACCCAAGATGCCCAATGGTGCTTGGTTTGCAAGGAAGAAGGTGCAAAAAGGAGCCTCATACTGTGGTGAGGACAGTCAGTCTGGACCGATGATGCCATCATATGTTCTCCGTTTCTGGAAAACCGACCAGTTTCATTCTTGCCTGGGTAAGATTAGATGGTGGTGTCTGTCTCAGTGAAGAGTCACGCCAGAACAAAAGCACAAAGCTCTGTGCACAGCTCCCACCAAACTGCAATATCCACGGCACACCTGGGCCGCCAATGCTTCTGCTGTCTCACCGCAGGAGGGCTGTAGTGCAAACAGGGAAGCTCTGGGTGTTATTGCAGGACAGTTTCTTTGCTGGCAAGTGCTATAGTAAATTCACTCCCTCCCTGGCCATTCACTCTTCTCCAAATTCACCTCCCAGTTCAATGGTTACAAGGTTGAGATATAAATGCATCCCTGAAATGATCTGATAAAAAATGATTCTCTCTAGGGGGAAAGGCTTTACAAATCTGGACTGTTTGCAGTCCAGGTTCCTGCACAGGTTCACACTGTGGAGTGACTACACCCTCTGGTCCCTGCAGATGTCCAGGCAGACCTCTGCTTGGCAGCATCGCCAGCTCCCTCGATGCCTTAGGAGCTGTTGGGGAGCTTTGCTCAGGGTCCCTCCCCAGCTCCTTAGCAATCTCTTTTGAGCCTGTGACCCTCACGCCACTTCCCTTTTGTCATTTCTTGCCCTCATAAATATCTCCTCATATTTCCTTTTTCCTCTTGCTCTTTCCTTTCCTGGATAATGACCAAAGTGGGCAAAAAGGTTCTCCAGGCAGGTGAAGTCCTCAGTAATACCCTCACAACCGTCTCTGAGCCCAGGACTTTGCAAAGATAAGCAAGATCTGGCCCTACCCAGAACTTTAGGCAGTAAATCTGCTGATGTTGCCCAAGAAGAGATAAGACCCAAATCTCTCAGAACTTTGCTGCACTATCAAGAAAAAAGAGCAAAGAAAGCAATGTGCAGGAGTGCTGACTTGCAACGAACAAGGGAACACCATGTGCATGTCTGGAAATGCATCTGAAAGGCCATTTTTCTCATTTGAAAATTATTCTTTTAAGCTGTTCTTGAAAAGCAACCCACTGTACTGAAACGAAAAAAAAAAACCACCCTCACTGCCTGCTGGAGCAGATCCTTCTGCTGCCTGCAAAACACCGAGCCTGTCTTTTACAAGCATAAATGAATGAAACTGTTATGAACATGTGTGGAACTGGATTCTTTGTGTCAAGCACAGGTGGTTGAATCATTCAATAAATGTTCATTTCAAACTATGACAGACTTTCTCCAGCTACGCCGCTGTTTGCATTTTACTGAGGAAGGCAGTGAAAGCAGCTAATGAGATTTGGGATCAACTCAAGCGCAGTGTCTTGCTGTTTCAGCTGCAAAAACTACAGGAGATTATTCAAATGCAATAAAAAGGTGTTTACTTTACTAAAAAGGGAGGGGAAAGGGATGGGAATATATCAAGGCTGCCACCATAAAGTCACCACGTAGCCAGTGCTGGTGCCCCATGATACATGAGACACTGCGGTCACTTCCAGTCTAAACATCTGAGAGGTGGCAGCGTGACAATCTCTTCTGCTCTCTGCTGATGCTGTTCGTGCGTTAAGGGTGGCCACATTATTTATTAATTTTCAATTTTACAAACTATTTATTTGATTTATTTCATAGGACGTAAATTGTGGGCTTAAACTACCATAAACTCTCAGAACGAGCACTAAAACCCCCTCAAGCGACAGAAGCAGGCTTTGCAAAATATGGATCCCGGGGCAACAACACCCCAATAGTAACTGTGCATTTTGCCAGAAAAAATATTGTCTGTCCCAAAATGTGACAGCACACTAGCAGCATATATTAGCTCAGGGAAATGGCTAGAGCATGATGTATTGAGTTCAGATACAGTCATAGTCCACTGCAGCTAACTAAGCTTTGGACTATTTTTAAATTTGGGCTTTCTAATTTTATTTAGTTTTCATTTCTTGAAGCACTTGGTTTCAAGGAAAGTGGGGAAAAGTCCATATGACTCATCCGACAGCCGTCACACCCCTCCGGGCTTATGGCAGGGTCTGGGAAACAGGGAGGAAAAGAATTTCATCCTCATTAAAATCTATCAGATACCCAAACAAGGTGACTCGTACGTTATACTTTACAAAATTTTTCTTTCCGGAACTAGAACACGATTAATTTTTACTCCAGGTTCTGTGCATGTAAAAGAATTTGGAAATTATTTTTTTCTGTATTAATTTCCAGGACTTTCAACAGAAAGCTGTACCTGACATTTTCCATTGCGCTAACAATGATCTTTGCCTTTTCTGTGACAGTTCTTCTTTACAAACCCCTGCATCCTTGCCTTTCTAAAGGCGAATGAACTTTCTGAACAGTGAGACAAACCCTGGGATTCATTTTGACTAAAGTAAGTGCCCCTGCTGAGAGCAAGTAAACAGAGAAGTGATCTATTTATCATAGAAACTGTTGTCTGTTACAAAGAGAAATGGACCATCAAATATTTACAAGGCTTGGAAAGGAATTTTGATCTGTTAAACATGCAAGATTCACTCCAGGCTCCGTAGTCTGGGGAAAGCTTGCCTGGACTCACACCAGTTCTGGGAAGCTTTGAAATACGGACCCCTTGAGCCGAACCGAGACGGGGTGAACAGGTACGTCAGAGCCGGCGGAGCGGCACGCGCCAGCCCCACCAAGCCCTTCATGCAGTCTGCAGGATGGGGACTGCAAGACTGTGATTTTCATTTTGTTGCCAGTAATTGGCTACTGTGGGAGGAAGGTGGGCTACAAGGTAACGTGCAAGAGCTTATACGGCAGCCTTGCAAACCTGCAGGTTCAGCATGGGTGCGGGAATAGGTGTCTGCAGTGCCCTGTGCTGTGCTTGGGAAGCACCTCCTTCTCTCCACTGGGTACAGAGGGGATCCAGACAACCAGCTCAGTGCAAAGCAACTCACTGCCGAAAGGTTGATTTCAGTGAGAGGAAGCCAACCAGCCCTACTGATTATTAGCCTGGGGCAGTAGGATTTATGAGCCATTACCTGTGGCCTAAGCAGGAAGGAGGAGGAGATTATAAAAGTCAGTTTATTTGCATTGGTTATGCAAACACTTGGAGTAAACCTTTCCCCCCTTCACCTCTGCAAAGCAAGCGGATGAATGTGCAGCTGTGGGATGTTCCCCATCACTGGGTCTCTCCCTGCTCCAGGAAGGCTTTGCAAGCCTTCCCTGGGACTTACACACTCCACAACCACACACTGTGCCTGCAGTTCAGTGGTAGCGGGAGTACTGGTGTCTCTCCCCGGCTGACATCTAATGCAGGAGAAAAGGGGTAGGGTCTGGGATTCTCCCCCTAGCTGGTGCAGTTCTGTGAGTAGGAGAACAAGGATCCTTCCTCAAAGAGACCACTATCCCAGCCAGACACCTTCCACCCCAGTCCTCCTCCTAGTGTCCCCAGCAACCCCTTGTCAAACACTTCAAGCGCTGAGGCACCTGCAGTCCAAGTTATGGAGATGGAGAAAGCCCTGGTCTGCAACAGCATCAAAACCTGTGACCAGGACAGACCATGTCAGTCATGGCACATGCAAGGACAGCACATGGAAAAGAGCATTTTCCAGCTACTGCAGGAACAATGCGCCCTTTGATTTGCAAATCTGGTGATCACCAGATAGTGATTTGCAAATCACCAGGTCTGGGTTTCAGAGTGTGATCTCTCCCTGGATCTGTGGTCCTGAGATCTATTTAGCATCTTACCAATGCAGCGTGATCCATCAGGGCTGGTCATGAAACCACGTGGACACGTGCACACGTAGCTGCCTGCGGTGTTGGTGCACTCGCCGCCATCACACACGCCAGAGATTGCGCCACACTCATCCACATCTAGAAAAGAACAAACCAACAGTGATTATGTTTCCCTGCAAACCATCTCCTTTCCTATCTGCAGTGTGGATCCAGGACCAGAGCTGGGATCACCGAGGACAGTAGCTGGTGTTACGGGTTGTCACGGGACGCTTGAGACCATAAATGGTCTCCTAGCAGTGGATCAGTATGGAAAAAAAGACTCCCCCGGAGCGTGATACAAAGGGCTTCATGGAGTCCTCTGCTTATCTCTGCTGACAGTGTAGGTCTTTGGGTAGGCTGATCTAAAATGTTGAGCTCCCTGGAGTACAAAGGAAGCTTCAGGACAAGCCTGTGCAGGTGCATGACTGGCTGGACCTGCTGGTCCCTCCAAGTGACTTGGAGACCTCTCTGAAAGCAGAAATGCAACATCAGAGACAACATCATGTTTTTAAAAAGCACTGGGCTCATTATTCACCGAATTTCTCCATACAGGAGGGATTTGGTTCAATTTTAAGGACGTTCAGGCATCTAAATCTGGGTGAAAAGGCCTCTGCACTATCAGTTAGGCAGGCGGGGTCTGGACATACCACTCTGTGGGTTCAGCTCCTCAATCAGCAGTCCTAGTTTAGTGTGAACTCATTTGCATAACAATGCCATGAGCATGCCATAGTTTGAACTATTTATCTCGTCACAGTGAAGATCAGTGAGATAGAGATACACATTGAGTCCTTGGAGAGATGACACCTAATTATCCATGGCAATCAAAGAAACATCATTCATGTTAGCAAGCCTCCCCACACACTGGTTCTGCAGCAGCCTGCTTCTCCAGCAGCCCACTGCCACGTGTGTGACAATATAACATACCAGTGAGGTGCATCACTCTGGATTTAAGAGCATGGAAAATAAGGACATTGCAACACCATTTTGTCAAGGCGCAAGAGCTGGACTCAGACATCAGAGGGACCAGGCAGCCCCAGTGCCCAGACATATGGTAATAATTGCAGAAAGGTTACAAAAGTACCAAAATTCAGAGGCAATCACCCCAGTCCTGTAGCTTCTGCCATTTGAACTTACGATGTGCTCTATAAGCATCTGTCTAGTGTGGAGATAAAGCAGACCCTCACCATAAGCTGAACATGGAGACTAGCCCCATTGCCAAGGTCCTGGGTGCCGGGGTCTGGATCCTGAAACAGAGCATCTATATTTGAAACTTTGCTCAGAGTTAGATTTTAATCCATGCTGGAAGAACTGAGCTGGAAAGATGAGACACTATAGGGTTTACTTGAGAACTGTAGAGTTCTCCCAACTTTCCAGGCCATATATATTACAACCTTGAGAAAATTCTTGAGTTAATTATTTCTTTGGCTCTTTTTATACCGAGTATTTAAAGAGCTTCATATCCTTGTGAAAGTTTTAGTAACAACAGATGGGAAACCACACAGAAAGCCTGAAAGCTGCAGCTTAACAAAAGTCAAACTGCAACAGAAAAGGGTGAGGACAGAGCAGAAAATTCAGCAAATACCTATACACAGATGATACACAGAGAGACAGACTATAATTTTTGTGTTCAGTGATCGCTTGGGACCTGAAACTTGGAAAATCAAAGGGGACAGAGTGGCAAATCAGCTCTTTGAAAAGGACAATCTGTTTTCAACAAATTTTGACCCAAATGTCAATATAATTAATTGTACAGGGCCCAGCCACACTTGTGGGGCACTTGACTCTAAGGACTTGTCTGGGAGCAGGGTTGTAGATTTTTTTCTGTTGCCAACTGAAATCTGTTTCAGAAGCTGAGATGGAATTAGATCCAACCTCTAATTAATCCACCCAAAGCAGTTGGTTGGTGGTCATGGTCCTAGTGGTGGTAAAAGACAGAAGGAATATTGGCCCGATAGTTTTTACAGTGGCAAACCCCCCCCTATGTCCTGGCAATTGGCAAAATAAAGTATTTCTGCTAAGCAACTTTATTTATTGTATTTTAAATCTATCGTGCTGTTGTGAATGGATAAGGGGATTTTTATATGCAATTCAGATGCTGCCTGGGGCTGGCAGGAAAGTAATGAAAAGGAACTAGTCAAAGTCTGCTCCTTCGAGGGGATTTTTCTGATGTGAACAGCATAACAGCCTTGCACAGCCTGATGGCATTAGCATGTGTGGAGGTTAGAGTTGCTGCAGGGCAAAGACTAATCTGCAAAAAAAAAAAAGGCAGAACAGCAAAGACCTCTCATCTGGGAGTGGGGATGGAGGATGTCTTTGGAAGAGCTCATCTAAGCAGACTTCAGTGATGAAGGCAGCATACACACCTGGGAAAGGGTTACCTGAACCCACCCCACCAGGGCAAGGGAGGGACCAGAAGAAATCTGTGCTGGGAGCCAGAAGACCTGGCTGTGATGATGGATATGAGCCACAGTGACAGATCTGAGAAATGGGCAAGAAATTTCTGTAAGAAATGGGTGTGGGCTACCCAGAGGGGTGGTGAGCTGTGTCCTGTCCAGTGTGAAAATGAGAAAAATTTGAGTTGGGAAGGAAATGCCTGACTGCAATCTCACAGTGCCATGCAGTGGCTAGCGATGCTAGTGCAGCCCTGAAGATGTGTGGGAGAAACACTGAGCAGAAGCAGGTAGGTGATGTTACCTCTTAACTAGGATCATGCCTGGATGCCACAGCTCCGTGTGGTGCCAGCTCTTACAAGAGGGTGTTAACAAAATGGGGGGGTTCAGAGTCTAAGGGGATGATTCAAGGCCTGGAAAAACCTGCCTGACATTAAGGGACTAGCAGGACTCAATTACATTTATCCAAGAAACTGGGAGGATGTGATGGGATCATGGAAAAGAGACGCACAAAGATGATGTTGAGAGCGCAGTGCTCTGCTGTCTCAAAAAGAGAAGACGAAAACTGGAGCTGAGACATTATGAATTCAGCCTGGGATGAAGCAGACAGATTTACACCAATGGTAAATAATCTTTGGCCTACGTACCCAGGGATAGGGGTAGTTCTCCAAGGCTTGGGATGGATTCAACTCGCCTAACAATGTCTGTAAAAGGACTCCCATAGGCACAAATCCAAGGGAGGGCAAGAGGGCGTGAAATCTGGCTGCACAGAGGTGACTCTCAAGGACTAAGCGTTGTCCTTGGTCCTCCAGAAACATCCTCATAAACTTCATCCTTCTCTCTAAAATCAGAGAGGCTGCCAGGAGCCTCCTGCCATTGCGTCCCAGTCACTGTGACCCCACTGCACCAGCCTTTGGCTGCAGGGTGGGACAGCCACAGACATCTGATGATGACAGTTAATTTGCATCACCCCAAAGCCCCCACCTTGCTCTGAGGGAAAAGAGGTATAAGAGGGTCTACACTGTTAGACCTCTAGAGGAAAAGACTGCAGAAATGATCTGGACACTGGTGCACGTTGAGTTGTGGTCAGATGTGTTAGATGGTTACAGAGCAGGCATCTCCATCAGTTTTTTCGAGATGCCATTTACATGCAGCAGAAAGGGATAAACTCATCCAGGCATTAATTCATCTCATCTGAATGGAAATGTCTAAACAGAGCAGAAGAGTTGTGCCCTAACAGTGACGATTTTTCCCTGCAAAGTGAGACACAGGGAAATTCACCCCACTCAGCTCAGCGATAGACGCTGACAATGCATGTATTTGAGTAAGATGAGCCGAGCTGCCTTTTGAAGTGAGGCATATGGTATGGACAGAGACCCCCCATGGGTGCTTCATGTGGTCAAAAAATAATCTTCAATCTCTCCTCCTTGCTCACACAACCTGTTACAAACACAATTATCTTCTGTTTCACTTTGGCTGCAACTCTGAGTCCTGAGGAATCCAGTGAAACCTCGATTTCAACGTGCACAAAATTAAGCCCAAGTGCATAGGGCAGGTTATACACTCATATATCAAGAGGGGAAGATGCATTCCTGTTTGGCTGCTTAGGAACTCTAAATTTATGCTTTCAGCTAGCCAAAGATTTCAGCCGCCTTTTGCAAGCAGCAGAGATATCGCCTCTGTCCTTGCAGTGCTCCTTTAGCTCTTTGATGCTCAGAGCCCCTCCAAGAGACAGACATGACTTGAAACCTCGAAAGGCAGCAATGCAAATCTACAGAAAACACTTCCCCCACCTGGGCCCCTGCAGCGAAAGAGATTTTATCACTACAGCCTGCCCTGTCATTTAATTACAGGCCTGTGTTTGGTTATGGAAAGAGCTTTATGAAGCAAAAGCTGGTTGTACTATTAGAAATAACAGCTTAAAACTTCTGCATAGCTCTCCTGAAGTTTGTTCTATCAGAGGTCTGGAGGCCAGCTGACAGGCAGGCATCTTGTTAGATCAATGCTTATGACATAGCGTCAGTCACCCAAGAAAAAGTGTACGTGTTTGTGGGGGCAGCAACTACATTCCATTCTTAAGGAAAAACAGAGTTAATTCAAACGGTTAAATCAAACTGCAACATTTTTTCCCCCTTGAAAATCCTCGCTCAGACGAGAGCAGTGTTAGCAACCCAAGAAGCAGAAGAAAAGCCAGAGTTTCTCAAGCCTGCTCGCACATCCTGTACTTTGAGAAACTGAGCTCCGGGCTTTGTTGTTGTTTCAGTTCTTCCCCACCACATTTGCCTTCTTTATTTTCTCTTTGTAAAGTGTCTCATAGTTTTGATTCACTCAGAGCTGAAGTCCATGGAGAGCTTGACACAGTGGGACGGATATGTACACCTCTCATTAACACCCAGCTGCCAGCTCTGGGTAGGGAATTCTTCCAACTCCAACCTGGCTACTTCACGACTTTTCCAACTCTCTGTTAAAAATTAAAGCAATATTCTGTGCACTCTGCTCTTCAGACAATGGCAGAATTCAATGCAAACGTTGATTTTGGACCTGGTCTCCAACTCGCTGGGTTGGAGTTGGCCTGATCATTAAGGCTGAAAATGCTGAAAGCCAAAGGCTACAGAGCTTCAGAAAGAGTTGCAGTCTGCAAAGCCCATCCAACACGGGTGCCCACAGACATGTTGAAACCCCAACCTTTCCATCTGCTAAAAAAACAGGACTTGATGGAGAAAACATCTCCGTGTCACGTAGCAGAGGTCATGCCTCATCAGCCCTCTCCCGTGCAGCGCACGGGACTCTCAGACCTTCCCTTCCAGAAAGCACAAAGAAACCACAGAGGAGTGTAATGGAACCCTCCAAACCACACCAAATCCATGGAAATGAGCTTTTAATGGATCCAAACAGTGAGCTCTTCTGTAGACATTTTGTAAGAAAATTGAAAACATGCTAATAAAATGGCTATCATGTTCCATTCGCGAGGAAAGCGGGCCAGCCGACCCACTCTGCTCATGGAAAATGCAGGAAAGCTCCCTCCAATTCAGAAACATGAATGAGATTCAACGGAGTAAAAAATAGAGCCTTGTCTTCATTAGAAAATTTGGGATTTTGTGTGGTGGTGACAAAAGACTAGCCCGTAGGGACATAAGTAGCATCTAACACGTCACCCTACAAATGCTAAATAGAAAGGGGCAAGCAAAAAGAGGTGAGATTTGTAATTAAAGGATTTCTTCTCTCTTGGCAGAATCTGCCTCCTGGAGATGCCGAAGACTGTCAAGAAGGATCTACCCTGGACAGATTTGAACAGAGCTTGTTGCACAAAGCATGCAGTGCCTTTCACTCCCTTGCCTGGTGTTTCTCCGCATTCTTTTTTGTATCTTGCATGTTATCATTCTGGAACAATTTTGGATGTGAGACACTTATTCCTTTTGGGGCATTGGAAAGCATCCTGGGTGAGGTACTGGCATTACATACTTCACTGATAACAGAGCTGGCTTAGCATTTTGTTATGCAGTAGAGGAAGGGCTATTAAGAAAAGAAGTTAAATTATTGGCAGAGAACCACTAAAATTATGGAAGGAAAAGCGTTATTCAGTCAGTGATTCCACCCATAAGAACATGCCATGGAATTGTTCCCTAAAGTGTAATTTTTATGGCTGCTTCCAGGATAATTTAAAAATGTCACTCTATGTAACAACCCCCCACTTCCCTAGGATTTATCGATAAAGGTCTTTGTAGCAGGAAGATGTGTCTGATTTCAGCTTTGATGTTTCCTTTCTTCATTTTGCACCATTATTGCCCAGGAGTGCTGTCTTGTGTCCGCCTCAACAATTCCTTTCTTTCAGCAGGGTTAAGAATTCAGCTGGATATAAGCATGCCCTTCTCTCAGTGCTCACACACTTCTCGTTCCCCTTGCAAACATCAACAGATCCTGCTCTTTTCCAGTTTCCCAAGCCCAGCATAGGGGCTTGGCTTCCCATAAGCCAAGCATAGCATCTGTCAATTTAGCCATGGGCTGGCAACATCTGCCCTCCTTGCTCATCTTTTCATACAAACACAATATAAATGCAATCCTTTGGCACTTGCAAAGCTGGCCTCGTCTCCAGTGTTGGTTAAGAGAGCAGCCTTCCCCTTCCCCCCCCTCAACCCACCCCCCCTCCGCTGCTGTGTTTCATAGACTGCTTCTATCTTTCAGAAAGTGAGCAGGCAACTCTCTGTGCCAGAAATTTCTCATTGTGTGTTGCACAGCCCCCAGCTCAGGAACTCTTGATCCCTCGAGCTCCCTCAGAATACAATGAACAAAGGCATAAAATAAGCCACTATTTGAAAGTGTCACATTCATTAGAGATGAGCTGCAGAAATAACTCTGGAACTGAGCAACCCTGAACTTGGAGGATATTTAGGTTCAAATCCAAACTTGATATCATGTGCACGTTTTCACGTTTTGCAGATAGAAAACGGACATCATTTTTGTTCTGGGGTTGACCAAAATTCATCCAGTGTATCCAGCTGCAGCCCCCTTGCACGCTTGGGAGATCAGGGCCTGAGCTGGCCTCCGTTATCAGCATAGAAGATCTTGCATAAGAAAAGCATCTTTATTCTTCAGGGACTCAGGGACTGAAAATGGAGCCTTGATTCCAGGTGCCATTTGTGTTAAGAGATAAGTATCACTATGGGAAACGAACAACATTATCTCGACTCCTGCCTATTCCCACCAATAAACAGCCCAAAGAAGATTAGTGGTACATGCTGCTGCGTTAATGAGGGAGACATCATTAATCAGCAGACACAGTGACACGGGCTCTGACCTTTGGCTCAAACGCAATCCCATCTGCTGACTTCACTCCCCAGGAGGAATCTTCTAAGCAGAAAATATAAGCTCCTGGGAACTAGGGAAGAATTTAACATAGACACTTAATCTAGTTTTAATATTTCCTGGATGCTAGGCTTGGATAAGGAATCTGAAAACAAGAGGAAACCATCTCCTCTTCCTAAAGCAAGATGGTCCCAGCACAAGCTGAGAAATCACTCTTTTCACCAGCTATAAAGTTAGTGCAAACAGACTCAACAAGGCAACTCCTGCAGCTTTGAGATTTTAGGCTTGGAGCACACCTGGATAAAGAAAATATCCTCTCATGGTTGTGGCCGTTATTTTGATTAAAACCCTTGGCTCAGTGGGGAGGTTACTTGGACTGATAGAGATACTTTGGCAGTAGAGACAATTTCAGCAGATCAGGAATTCGGTAATCTATCAGCTGTACCAAACAGTTCGCTCCTGACGTATCAAAGATTGCAGCAAACTTTGAGACAGATCTTCCTATGTTTATAAAGTGTTAGCGTCAGATGAACCCCTTACAAGACGCTGGCTCTCTATTCCCTTATTCACATCGTTTCAGTGACTCACATGGGGCACGTGTCCTAGAGGGGAGCAGCGATAACCCAGACAAAGGTATCCTCTTCACCTTCTGACTGCCTGGTGGGGACATGCTGGTGAGTCATGTCTGGGAAACAAGCCCTCGAAAACAATCTCAACCCTGTCAGTTTAGAGCATCCCTCGTGTTTATGTCATTCTCACAGAAGGACCCCTAGGTCAGCAAATCATACCAAAGGAAAGCATCCTCTTTTGGTGGTCTCCTTAGGAACTGAGGTAAGATAAGTGATGGAACAGACACCGTAGATGCTGGAGACGTCTCTTTTTATGGCCATCCACGAAGGAGAGCGAAAGGAAGCTGTTTATGGCCACATCATGCTGCTTTTGCAGGCGTTTTGGGAAGTGGGGACCCACGCAGAGGCCCCTCGCATCTGGATGACAGATTCAGACAATGGATTGTTTTTAATCATGGTATATAGGAGATTCCAGCTAAACTGATTTCATATGTGCTTTGCCTTGGTCCCCAGCCAGCACGGGTGAGGCAGACCAAGGCAAGAACAATTTTTTGTGTCCCGAGTTTGGGTCCATGGTTCTAGTGCAGTTCAGCCTCGGCCCATTGGCCAGCCAAATTGCATGGGACATCATTGGACTTGGGGAACTGGTCCTTCACCTGAGATGTGCACGTAAAAGGGCTGTTTTGATTCTATTGGTTCCAAGTCCCTGGATGCCGGAGCACTGCAAGAAACCCTTCTGTTAAAATTTTAGAAAATCTCGTGGCATCCTGCCAAGGAAGATCCACGGACACAGATGTCTTCCTGACATAAAAGAACGTCCATCCCCCACCGAAGGATTAACCTCTGTAGCTGGCGTCTCGCTTTGGAAAAGTTTTTCTGGAGGGCTGAACCCAGGTCACACAGCATGCACTGACACAGACACTACTAGAGTTATACTAGCAAGGAAAACGTCTGGATCGCAGGAGGGTGGGGGTATGGGAACAATCACCTGGAAGCAGTGATGCTCCTTTCCCTGAGAACTGACTGCTGGGAGAAGCCCTATGGGACAACATATGCGGTCAAAGCCACAGTGCCATGGAGGTGCTTTAATGCGTATATGGTGACTGCTTAAGTTACCATGCTGATATGGTAGCTGCTTTAAGTGCTCTCTCTGGGTAATTGTTAGCTGCCTACAGTTCTGCCACTGTGAATAACTTTGCTACCTGGAAACAAATTCCAGGTTAAACATCTGGATTCTAGTGCATTCATCATCCCTCGTCTTGGTTACAACAGAGCCTTGGAGAGGAATGAAAGGGAGGTGGAGCTCCTGAAGCCCAGCTAGGTGGGACACAGTCACCCCAGCACAACCAACACATTTCCTCCCTAAAATGGCAAACACAGGCCAGCAGGGTTTCATTAGGGAATGTGGGAAAGAGCTTTAACAACCAAGGCCGGAAAAGTTCAATGCTGTTTTCCTTTTCATTTGCCAGATGTTTGGAAAATACAACAAATATTTATTCCCCTACTTCTGAGAGGTGCAGCCTGCCTGGCAAGGTATGCATCTGGCCCATGAGAACTGCTGAAAGATGCTTGGGGAGAGCGTGTCCTTTCTATCGAGGTCTGCACACCTCTCGGAGACATGCCGAGCAGTGGTAAAGGAGGTGCTGAGACTGGACTTTAAGGAACTGGAGCCAGACTCTCATGAAGAGGGCTCAGACTGGTGGCACTGTGAATGTTAATATACTGATTGCACCTAATCCTTGCCCGTGCTCCACGCTTTACTACAGAAGTGTGTGCCTTATGGCACGGACATTGCCTCCCACTGTCTAGGCGAGTCCTGAATCTAACTAAAGAATACAGCAGACCAAGTTATCCTGAGTCCAAGAGCAAAGAGCAGTTCCAGGGGCTTCCAGAACCAGGAGGAGCTCTGCCTTAACTACCACAACTGGTCTTAACATTGTTAAATTTTCACACCCCAAATGAAACTAGTCCTCTGGTCTGAGGATCAAGCAAATGACCATTTCTAAGCAACTCCGCCAACCACCTGGAAAGTATTTTCCTTGAAAATGGCAGAGGTCTCTGTACCATCTTACCAGACCCTGCTGAGCTGTGGAGACTGGTCCTTTCTGTTTCCTGCAGTCCTACCTCCAGACACGGGGATCTGACTGCCGACACTGCAGACCAGCTTGCCCACATGTTCAGAGCAGGGCTGCACCTGCACATCTGGGCAAAGCATCTGGTTCCTCCACTGAAGTGTTTTTAGAAGGTAATTAATACTTAAGCTCCTCCAACTTCCGTGCTGAAGAAGAGGCAAAGAGGAGTTTCGGCAAAGTTCCCTTCCATCAGGTTGGGAACTTCTCCAGAGAGTTTGAAAGTTGACTGCACTCCCCAGGCTGCCCCCAGCGCCAGGCTAAGGCTGGTGCTGAGAAGAAGCAGACTGCATTCCCCGCTGCTTGGCTTCAAGCTGCAGTAGCTCCGTAACTACTGCTAAGGCAGTAATGCTTCAGAGCATCCCTAACTGTAAGCACCAACCATGCCTCTGCAGCACTGCATCGCTTCCAAGAGAGACGCTGGGGCTGAAAAGGTCACTCCCATTTCCAGCTCAGTGGAAGATGAGCAAGGTGCATCCTACAAAGTAACCAGAAAGACAGGAAAACCAGGCACAGCAGGCAGGCTGTCTGCGGACTACCCTGGATGGGCAGGGAGATATGCTTCCCCTGGGGGGCCGGGACAGTATCAGGCCACCGGCTCAAAGGAGGGATGCTCACAGGCATGCTGCTGACTGGCATTTCATGTCTCTAATATCAAATTTTCATTTGTGCCTGCTTTGTACTCAAGGACAAGGTTCAGGTTCTGGCCAACACGTCAGTTTGGAATAACATCACCAAGTCAGTGAAGCAACACTGCATTTACTTGCTCCATACCCTCATCTCATAGAATCAGATCTTCTGCAGTGCACCGAGAGCCATGGTGTTATTTCTGGTTCTTATTCCATCACCATCCCAGCTAGGCAGACTCTACCTGCTTTGCCTTCCTCCCAGTTACTCTATCGAACTAGAGGCAACAAGTTGCAAGTTGCAAAAAGATATTTATCAGGTGGATATAAGGAAAATATTCCTCACGATGACAGCGGTGCAACCCTGGGACAAGAGCCCTAAAAGAAAAGGCTTTGAGTTTTCAAAACTCGATCAAACTGAGCAACGTGAGCAGCCTGATCTAGCTTTGAAGCCAGCACTGATCTAAGCAGGAGGCTGAACTAAAGAACTAAAGCCTTCCAGAGGTCCCTTCTGTTCAACGAGCCTGTGTTGCCATTAAAATATCTTTCAGAAAACACCTGCATGAAATAAAAAACTCTTTCTAGTTTAAGAGAAGGTCAGACAAGCTCTACTCCTCACTTCCTTGCCTTGGACTGTGGGAAGCAGATAAACTGATCAGAGATTCATATTCCAGTACATTTTCTAACATGCCTTGATGCTTGCAGTACTCCCTCCCACCTGGAAGCTAGGATCAAGGCTGGCATGGGAGCTCTTTCCCATCTCTACTTTGCCAGCCTCGATGATGCTCTGTGGGCAGAGAGAATCTCAAGTTTTTAAATGCCCTTGTGCTCTCAGAGCGTACCTGGGAACCCAGGGCCGAGCAGTCTGGTGAAGCCGTGCGGAAGTCTGCAATCTTACCTTCACATCTGTGGCTGGTCTCGCTCTGCTTGTGTCCCGCAGGGCATTTGCACTCGTAAGAACCCACAGTGTTGATGCAGTTACCGCCTTGACAGAGGCCAGGAATGGCCTGACATTCATCCACATCTACAGGAAGAAGAACAAAGGTGTTAGAAAGTGCAACCATTGCTGCAGACGAATGTTCAAGCCCAGCACGGGCGGAGTGCTATGAAAAAGAAGCAGCTTTGCTCCGAATATGTGGATTTACATTTCATAATGCAATTACCCATCAGATTACATTAGAGATAAGGTGAAGGACAGAAAATGGACATAAAGGTATTGCTGGCTTATCTACACAAGCAAAAGGGAGACAAAAGTATAGTAATGTTTTCCAGAGCAAACATCAATGTGTCTACCCCCTCGTGGTTCATTCCAGGTCGGTAGCTGAGTTGAGGATGAGAGTTGGTTTGGTGGGATGTCCTCCTGCAGCCTTCAGAGAGCAACATCTGCTGCAGGGCAGAGAGGGGAACCTGTGGACTGTAAGCTTTTGCTCTTCAGTCCCGTCCCAGGAAGGCTCATCCTGCAGCCATTGTCTCCTCATCCTTGAGGGGACACTGTGCTTTCCAAAGCACCTCTGGAAGGCCTCAGTACTTGCTACTGGAACCAGCATGCTCATGTGCTGCAGATATTATTTATACTCCTGTTCTGCTTGCAGTAACAGCGAGTGACAAATCTATTAAATAGGCCAAGCTCTCCTGAAGAGATTGGGGCCGTAAAATGCAGATTACAACAGACAGCAAGAGAGTTCTCCTCTTCAGTCTTCCCAGTTTTATCCGACAGACACTGGCCAATGTGGGATTTGGACTGTAATTTTGGCTTTTGATTGTGGCAGGTAAAGGCTGAAATTAGTTGCAGATGCAGAAAAGAATTCATGCAACTCTACATGGAGACCTCTGCAACCCGTCAGTGGGGAGAAGCACCAGCAGCTCCAGAAAGGCTGCCAATGGGATCTGCTGATGGGAACTCAGCGGACCATTCTGCTATTTTTGCCTGGGTGTCCTAGACATTGAATGCAACTTCTAAGCATATGATTTATGTACATTTTAATTGCTTGTGTGATCTCAAAGGAGTTATGGCTTCTGTTTTGAACCAATAATACAATTTACAGAGCACTAGTCACCTGATACAAGTGCTGCTCATGTTCCAGTGCTGGGACAGAAGCTCCAACAACAATAGCAGCACCACAGAATGAGGGTATACGAAAGGCTGTAACAGTTTTAGACCTGGAGAAACACTAGCCTGATTCACTACTTCTTGTGGGATGAAGGAATGTCACCTGAGAACCACAGCATGGCCAAGATCTTTAAGTGCGCTAAGGTGATCTTATGTGATCCCATGAGAGACCAAGGTCCACGGTGATGCTCTGGGACATACAATGATGGATTTAGCAAAGTTTACACAGAGAACTGTTCTCTGTATTGGGGCTCCTGGCAGTCATTCATCACTCGCCCGTTCAGTGCACATCAGGATGGATGAGGGAACATCCTTTAGATATTCATGGCATTTACCTTGGCAGGCTCCGGTACGAATGTTGGGAATGAAACCTCGGCGGCAGGGGTGAGGTTGGGCAGGGCACATCTCACATGGGTGACCCCAGGCCCGTCCAATGGTGGCACAACACATGGTCTTGGTGCAGACGATCCCACTGAGTTGGCCCTGGCACATCTGGTTATTTACTTGGCTAAAGCAGGGACCAGTACGATAGTCTGAGGGAGAACAGCAACATCCACAGGTTAGATCAAGACACAGACACAAGGTTTTCCACCTAACACACAGAGTGCCTATTCCCCTTTCTACCAGCACAGCCATTCAGGTGCGAAGTCAACAAGTTCTGGAAAAAAAAAAAAATCTGCAATCATGAAAAGAACAAAAATTTAAGACGAAGCTGGAGACCAGTACTGGAGGTGGTGACCTTCTTTCTGCTGTATGTTTCATGTGATCATCTAGAGGTTCTCCAGGTCAGCTCTTCCTGGTCTCCCTCAGGCTCATCCCATACTTATTCTATGCCTTGAGTTACTCCCTTTAAGTACTGTCCCTAGGATGAACTCAAAATATGAAGTCAGGCAAACAGGCAATTTCAGGGATGCAAGTTCACCTGTTCTGTGGAACTGCTGGGGTCAGCGAAACAATCAAACTTCATTTTAGTTAGGGGCAAAGGTGCATATGGAGATGACGTGGTACAAGCACCTCACAGACAGCCTTAGAGCCTGACAGTCCACATAACCTAAACATATAGGATGATGGAGATATCTTCCTGCCAGATCACTTCTACTTGGCTTGCAGAGGAAGAGTCCTAAATCTCACCCACAAAATATTCTGGGAGAGAATTTCCAAACCTTTCCCCGTGATGTCTACTGTAAATCCCACAAAGGGATTTCTATGCTCTCTAACAGTCTCTGTAAGGGCAACCTGCTGCAGTAATACACGTCACTGTGATTAATTTCTTCGGTTTAACTCTTAAAGGTCCTTTGGCAATTTTAACTAGATCTTTAAAACCCAGATGCTGCAGAAACAACCAGCCTGTTTCTCATTCCCAACAATGATGCTTCTAACCCTTAAAACCAAAAAGATTTTGAAGGGCTTATTTGCACTAAGGAATGTGGTTTCACCACTGTCTGGGCTCTCATGACCCTTTATTAGGGATATTAGCACAGCAGGCATTCATCAGGAAACAAAATTCTTAAACGAGAGTTTTTTCCCTGCTACTGGGAATAGATGATTGCATGCAAGTGTTTGATCTGTGGCTGAAGAAAGGACCTTTAACCATGTTATTGTCAGACCAGAAAATTCCACATTAACTGTCTAAAGAAGTTAGATGTTGGTCAAATAGCCATTATTTCAGATAGTCTGGCTGAGATTTGCAAAGTTGCTTATGGAATTTTGATGTTGGAGTGCCCAGTAATTAGTAATTGACTGTGAACCCAAATCCCTGCATCAGTACCCAGATTAGCCCACAGCTGTCTTTGCAGTGAAACATTTGGCTTTGACACGTGAAGCAACAAAAAACGTGTGTGGAAAGTCGTTATACCTAAATCATGAGCCACAGGCAGCACTGGCACCCACTTTTAAAGACTAGTAGTTCTGTTTCCAGAAATGTCTTCGGATATAGACACTCAACAAAGCAAAGGTCATTGTTCATACTCCATTTCTTGGCCTGCAAGTTCTCTGATATAAGTCTTTTCACACATGATCTTTGCAATCAGCTCCCTTCTCTTTAAATCCTGACACACATGTGCAAACAATAAAAAGCAAGGAAAAGAATTAAATAGATGGTTTGAGACAGAAAGTTTTCTCCCACGGGATATGTTTGCATGACAGCCACATTGGCAGAAGGTACATTTGCATGACACCATGACAGAGTGCCTGTGTCCTGGGCTGTAAAAGATCATCTGGAAATGCTGGTAATTACTGCAGGCTTTAGACCAACAATGCCTGTGCTGGTGTGCCTTCCTCATTCCTGTGGCTTGTGCTGAGTAAAAACCATGTGAGGTTCATCTGTGTTATAATTATCCCACCTGGCATCAGGGTAAGCATAAGCTACATGGAAACCACACAACAAATCCTCCTCTGTCTCTGGGAAAGAATCGGTTAGCACAATAATTGCTTATGTCCAGCTTAATGCTCCCTCTGATTTGTGCGTCTTGAGCAGCTGGGAGCACAGTCATACTTTAAAACTAAAAGCGTCAAAAGAAGTTTGGTCTGTGGATGTCACTAAGAAGTAAACAGCAAGAGGGATTTGAGGGGAAAAAAAAAAGGGCAATGATTTTGAAGTTACATTGGTACAAAGGTGACGTGATCTCGTAAAAATGCCTTTGTTTGGAAATCAGAATGGAAATATGTACTGTGTTTGCAATGGTGAGTTACCAAATAATCATCTTTCGGTTTTTGACCCAAATTTTAACAAGATACCAAAGCACATGGTCCTCATTAATGTCTCTTGCCACACCAAGTTTAATGCTTTAGTTTGTTCTAGTTTATTACTAGAAAAGAAATCAACAGAATTTGAGTTGTTTTCTCACCTGATGTCTTTTTTTGTAAAACTGAGAGGCTCTTGCTCAAATTTTCAACCTTGAGGAAAAGACCAAGGAGAGCTCTTTATAACCACACCAGTGAACAATTCAAATCTTCTCAACGATCATACCCAAAGAACTACGAAAGAAATTGCTTTGTGATCCTATTCCTATGGAGAAATCGACTCCCTAAAGACAAAAAAGGCTAACACACTGTACTGAAGTATTAGGAGAGGAATAAAGAGCAAAAGAGAGAGCATCATCACTAAACTCACAGTTTGCTTCCATCCTGAGAGCTGCTTGCAGTTTTAGCCCCCAACTCAGAAAGCTAGCAGAATTGGGAAAGGATCAGAAAAGGTCGACAAGGATGATCAAAGGGGTGGAAGGGTTTATGTATGAGGAACAGCTGCACTGGTTAGCAGTCCTCTGTCTGAAAAAGAAACACCTGGAGCAAGACCTGACAGCTGGGTACAAAATCATGAGCAGCCTAAAGAGGAACAGACTTGCAGAGCCAGAACCAGGAGGCATCACAGAAGGCTAGGAAGTGATGGTGGCTCCAGATAAATTGAGGAAAGTGGTTCTTCAGGCAGCATATAAGTTAAGGGGAGCTCTTCTAACAGAGGATGTTGTGAATTGTCAAAGGTTGTGAGCTACAGTGCCTGGAGCCCAGGAGTGTCTTACAGAGGAGGATCATACAGGATTGCCCTGTTCCTATGCTGTTCCCCAGACATTAGCTTATGGACATTGCCAGAGCTTTGAGGCACAAATTCATCTCAGCCAAGGGCCCTCAATCCACCCTCGTACCACTTTGTAAGCCCTCCAGGCAGTTAAATTTTAGAGTTGCTTTTGGTGCTGCATTGTGCTGCAGCATCCTAGATAACTGTGGTCAGGTGGGCTGCAGCTCTGTTTGAATGTGGCAGTGCCTATGTGCTCACAGTACATAAATACCACACATTTTATGAGCTATTCTGAAGCCTTGCTAACCCTAGGACAATGCAGAAACACCTAATAAAGAGGGTTTGGTTTCCCCCTTTCCTAGTCAAAAGGAATGTGGAGAAGAACACGTGTCTGATGTCATTGTGGTTGTACCTACGAAGGGCTCTGATTGACTTAGAAAGTCAGATCACGTAAATGTATAACCCAAAATCGAGGCATGGCAGCACTGGACAAAGAGGATAGGGGTAAACTTGCACTTCCCACGTCATCTTGCTGAGGCATGGCTGGATGCACTGCGGCAAGAAATCCTTGAGATTGATAATGAAAGCGTGATTGTAAGGAGAACACCCCCTTCTAAACAAATAATTGACAAAAATAGATTTTCATATGTAGATTACTTCTTTGCAGGGAATGAAGCCAAGGAAATTGCAGTCTGGAGTCCAGAAAGCCTGGCTGCATTCCAGCTCCCATCTGTTGCTAATTTTAATAGTCAAATTATTAAATTTTTAATGAAGCACCAATCAAATTTTATTAAGGAAATATGCACGCTTAGGAGATGTCTACAGTCCCTTTTACAGCCTATGTATGGGTTCCCATCTTCCAGGAACCCTGTCGCAGGTAGTTGTCCTTCAGAAGTTTGGTCTTTGCTGGTAGGTATCTTAGAAAAACAGAGATGAGGTGCCTTCCTCGCTGAAAGCTGAGATTTCTTCCTATTCCCTCTTTCAAGCTCCCTCAGCCTTACAACAGCAGTGTCCAGTGGCAGGATATGGATGAGTTCCACCTTTCCATCTGCAGGTAAAGTTCTCATTAAAGAGACTGAAAGAAATACTGGTTCAGGCCTTATTTTGGGAATCAGTCAGAATCTTTTCACCTCTACAGAAGAAACTTTTAACACAGCAGGGCCATGCATATCTGGGCTTTCACCAACCATCTGTAGCTGCAAAACCCATGTCAGCTCACCGCCTGACTTAACCTCTCCAAATACAGTTTTGCAAACTGTAAACACTCAGCATAGGACAGACATCAGCGTCACTCCCAGCATCTATCATCAGCCTCATCCATGCCCTGATCTAATTTTTCTTTCTTGCCCTATTAATTTCAAAATAAACTGTGCTCAGCGCGTTCAGGTTTCTTATCGCCCTAGAGTTAGGTTAGGTTACTAGTCGTGGCTACTCGTCTTGAGCAGCCAGCAAAGAGTGAGAGCGCTCAAATTGCAGAAGGCACCAAGGAATCGGAGTTGAAGCGTCAATGTGTTTGCATTAACCACAAGAAATTTGACTCCTTGCTATGCTCTTTGTTTTCAAACCCTCGCCTCCCCCCACGTATGGCTTTGAAGCACCACCTGCCTGAATTAGGGACTTCTGCAGATGCTGCAGAGCCATGTTGGGGCTATAGTGAGTCTTATCTACCCAATCCTGCAGCCAACGGGCCCCAGACATGCTCAGAAGAGGAAGCATAGCAGGAATAGACCTCATTCCCAGTTTCCATGTTTGACTGGTTGTCATGGAGATCGTTAGGAACCCCTATAGCTAATGAATGGTCATTCCTGACAATTCCAAGCCGCAAACCCTTGGGGAGTTAATGGGTGGGATCCATGCCATTACACATGCTCTTACACTGAGCCACACTATTCCACTTGCCAGCAGCTTCCTGAAAATATCCCTGTAGACATTTTTAACTTTCTAATTAGCGTGTCTAGGATGCAAGTGGAGGAATGATTCACGGTTGCTGCAGACATCTGCCTTCACCCACGTGCTGCATGGAGTCCTGCTGGAAGGGGTGGGACGTTAAAGTGCAGTAAGCGGGTTCAAGTACTTCTGGTTCAGCCGAGCCAGCACACGAAACCTCGTCGTTTCCCCATTTCCAGCACCTGGGGTGCTGTGCTGACCAGGGATGCTGCCCTGGCTTTGCCTACCCTAATTAACCCAAGTTCACCTTGCCAGAACCTGTCTCACCTCCTACAAGAGGTAGTGAAGAACGACGCACTACTCTTTGCCAAGCGTGGCTATAATTTATGCCAGAAATGCAGCTTGGTCTTGTTAAAAAAGAATAATCAGTTTCAGACTATTTAAAATTACCACTCTGAGGCTATCAAACATTTATGTACAACAGTTGGAAGGAACCTTCTCTATTGCTCAGTTTCCCCAATGCTAAATGAAAACAATGGAAATCTTTTGTAGGGAATGTTTCCCTGGGATATTCAGCATAACTCAATGCCGTTATTTTGCACGGAAATGTTAATTTCAGCAATTCAGACTGATTTCTTTGAAGGAGATCTCAAACTGAACATTTCCATAAACAAGGGCATTTTTCAAATGTTTTGTAACACCTGAATTGAAACAGTATCTGAACCTGAAATATTTACGACTTTATTTCATATCCAATTTAAATCACTGCTTTGCTGGGGGCGGAGGGGGGAAGGCATTTAAAATTAACATTTTTCTCCCTTTTAACTGGTTCTTACTGTCCCTTTGGGAAAATTGGTAGCTTTTGACAAAGAATTTCAGAAGAGAAGCATTTTTGAAAATTTTCACAAGAAAAAAGATAGCTTCCTCCAATTCTATAACATCCATCTACCCAGCAGGGCGTCACCGAGTAAATTAATGCTTGCCATGGGAATTCAGAACCCTGGGTAAAGATGCAAAAGCAGGAACAATTGCGCTACTTTCCTTGCTATTTAAAACACAATCCTAGACACACGAATATGCCTGACCCCAGCCGCGTAAGGAGATCTGCAGAGCCCAGGCTAAAAGGAAGGTGAAGGGACTGAAGAGCTCTCCTCTGCATTCTCACCCTGTCTTTCAGCCCGCCGTTCCTCTGGCACCATTTGGCTGGAATCCCCTCGTGAGACAGACCACGGGCTGGGTGAATTCCTTCTTTACAAAATAAATAAATAGAGCAGCAAGGAAGAAGAGATTTTTCTTTGCTAAAAATCAAATTCCTTCTCATAATAAACAATGCTTTCGCTGAAGGCTTTTTCTTAAAACAGTAAGGACAAACGTTGCCTGTAAGTAATCCCCGGGGAGCTGCAGACCTCGCTGGGATGAGGTCACTACAACACATGCCCCAGGCTTTGGCAGCCTTCCACGCTGCTCTCTAAAAGCTCCAGCAACCGAGTACAGGAGAGCAAGGAGAGTGGTTATCAAGCCCGACACCTATTTTTCTATTTTCAACGAATGATTTCCATCAGTGGGAGGCTTGGTCCCCCAGGCCACGGGAGCACAGCCTTGCAATTCTTTCTGCCCGTAACCTTCTGGGCTTTTGCAGCAAGACAAACAGCCAGCTCTGGGAGTGAGCGAGAGCCGATGCAACCAAGGCAAGGCACTAATCCGGCAGATCCCTCTGCAAACTTCTACCCAAAAAGGCTCCCACACGAACTCCGGCTGCTTGTGATGGGGGTGTTGCCTAGGGAGCCCACGGAGAAGGCTGGCTGTGCCCTCTGGGACCTGCCGGGAGAGCTGATAACTTACAAATTAAATGCTTAATGGAACAATTCATGCCCTGCTCATAGAAAGACCATGAACGTATGGGAAAGTACCCAGGGGAACAGCATCCAAAAGCCACCAGCCAAACAACCAACTGCAAGGAGCCAACCCGAAATCCTGCGATTATTTCTGTTGCACTAAATGTGAAGGCAGAGATTTTACACCATCGATCGTAGGTCTCGGCACACAACGCGGCTCTAAATATCTGCTAAGCCTCTCAGGCTGTGTCGATACGTGACAGCTTTGGTGGGAGGGGGGATGGTGGATGCAGGGAGAACAGCGTGAGGGTCTCCGTAAAGGGCTCCTTTCTCATGGAATACTTTCTCCACCTAGTCATTTCCTTACCTCATACAAACATAGCCGCATTCCTGATGTTTAACTGTTTGGACTTTTGCAGAAAAGAAAAAGCTGGCTGGGGCAGTTTATAAGGCCAGACATTCCAAGTGCTGAAAAAACATATTCAAAGGAAATAGTAAAGGGAGAACTTTTTTAAGTTTTCCTGTCCTATTTTTACAGTTTCCTGTCAAAGTCTTAGCCTGATGAAACCTGAGATAGAGCTCCATGCACAACCCTCCTCCCAGGGCTCTCCACTGCAGCTGCATCTGAGGCACAAAGCACATACACGGCAACATGGGGCCAGTAGTTCCAGCAGTTGTAGAAATGTCTGGGAGGGTTGGAGCAGGGGGCTGGCACTGCCACACTGTGTCCTCTGTCCTGGAAGGGACCACGGGGTCAGAACACTGTGGGCTGTTGAATCGCTGCCTGGTCAGTTAGTGGAGAGATGGAGGTGCAGGAATGAAGGTGCTGGGAGTGGCGTGAGGGTTTGATACCTCCAGACTCGTCCCCGCACACACACTGGCCCCAGGTGGAAGCTTTGCACCTCTCAGGCTCCTTTGGCAGAGATCATGGCTAAAGAAATGCTCCTGAAAGAGTATATGGAGATGGTGGCCGGGCTGGGCTGAGCTGTGACTGAATTTGGGGGGATTCCTCCTGGACAGCTGGTTGTGTGTTCCTGAGAGGAGGAAGGGAAGGAGAAATTTGTGTCTGCCAGGTAGGAAGCACTTTTGGGCAGAGGGTTTGTGAACTTTGCCTACCTTCCTTCTGGGACAATGAGCTGGGAGGAAGTGATGGCAAGGACACTACTGAGCAAAGACTTCCAAACAACGTGGATGGTTTTTCAGGTCTTGCCTGATTGTATGCTACCGTGCATGAGGTGCAGTCATCCGTCCGTTGCTGCATTCAGCAAAGGTTTTGTATTTCAAAAGTGGCAATACAATGCTTGTGCTGGGGAGGGCAAGGTGTTCTTTGGAAAAGGCTTATCCACAGCTAAAGTATCTTGAAATAGAAGGAAGAAGTCTCAGAAATGACCAAGCAGACACAAATAGCATGTTTAGATTCTTCTCAGACTGAATTCATGGAAGTAAGAAACATTGCACTCTCCTTAGCATCTTCTTATCCCAGTACACTCTAGCAGGCTTTGCCTTTGCATTCAATGGGAAGTGTTCCAGTTCCCTGCCACCAACGGGGTGTGTGGACCCTACTTGGTCGGACCAGGCCTGGAGCTGCTGTCCCACCATGAGCTGAGTGCCCATTCACAGAACTGCCCAAGAGCCTTGAGTAGATGTGGATCAAGCAATGCCTCTCCTGCATTCCTCCTCGTCTATCTTTATGGGTTTGCAGAGAACAGAGTTGATTGGGTTGATATCAGTGCACCAGAACTGCAGATGTTCATGAGTCTACCTCCAAATGTGCTCCACTGAGCCTGTGACTGTGATGCGAAGTCGCATTGCACTCCTCACAGTCAGATGGCAGAGGGCTGCTTACAGCCCTTGCAGAGAGAGTCTCTAGATTTGGGTGAAATGTGAAACCAGGCATTTATCTTCATGCCACTTTTCTCCCACAAGGATCAGCAGGTTCAACAACATCAGGAGACTCTTACTCATGGACATCCCTCTCCACAGTAAGAATGAGAGAGAGAAAGCCACAAGTCACTGCATCTAAGAGCGATGAAGGGTCAGAAGATACGACAGTCACCTTCCCACCCAACCCAGAGCAGACGATGAGGTGCTAGCTGCAGAGACAAGAAGATCCCAACCCCATGCTGGTCCAGCCTTCTTGGCTCGCTCAGCTACAGCTGACTTAAATGCTCCTGTGTTTCTTAGTGGCAATGCAAATGGCTTGCCTATGAACGAGGTCAACTCATGCATCTCTTTGCAAAGACCCCCTTTGCCGTTACTTGTACCTTTGCCAAATTTTACCTATTCAGGCTGAAACAGGTTTGTACCCAGGCTAAGCAGTTTCGGCAAATTCCAGTCAAAACATTCCAGTCAAAACATTAAAGATAAATCTTGGGAATGCTGTTTCTGCGAAGGTCTCTGGAGGAAATTAATTCTGATTCCAGAGGCTGGTTCCCATTGTGCACAGTGAACTGGCCTCTGAGCCATATGCTGAACACCAAGCAGCAAACAAAAGCATTAAGTAGCTGTGCTTTGGGAGTGCTGCCCACCCTCTGGCAGGGGGAAACGTAGTGTATGATTGTCTCATTAAAGATTGTACCGTAAAGCCCATGGGCATGCAGGAAAATTATACGTGCAGGATGCGTCTACATCCCACCAGTACTCCCAGCAGAATATGACTGGCTTTCTGCAGAGATCAGAGGGAAAAGTGGTTTCACAGAACTATAATTATTTTATCAAGTAAACCTGTCTGCAGGAGGAAAATGGCAACCTACAATTGAGTACAGAGTTGAACTGCACTCATGGTGGAGTTTCTGCCAGACCTTTCTGCATAAATGCAAGTTATAGCAATAGATGTCAGAGCAAGTGCTACCCTTTGGACTATAGCTGGTTATCAAAATGCTTTTTCTACCACACACAATGTAGAGAAATGGGAGCTTATGCCTCACCTTTGGAGGCAGGCTGAGGAAAAGCAACTCTATCATATCTCAGCTACAAGTTCTGCTTCATGTCTTGACATCTGGATTAGCAGAGCACTAGGAAAAATCAGCTGAACGCCTGGTTTCTAACAAGGATGAGAAATCTCTTTGTAAACAGAGTCTTTTATTAAAAAGCTCATCTGGGGGGAAAAAAAAAATCTTAACCACTGCCAATAGCATTCCTCCATAGATTTTTGGTTGAAGTAATTTCAAGCTTAATCTGGAATTGATAGGAAGAAGGGCTTGGTGAGTGTCGGGCAAACTCGTTTCTCAGCTGTGTAGTATACTCACACCACCTGGACGGCTTTGAGTGGGCACGACAGAAAGGAGCCACCCTACCCTTGTCTTCCCTTGTCTTTTTCCTAGCCCAGAAAACTGAAACCCAAGAAATGAATAAGAGTTCATGACAACCTGGAACAGCCTTGCAGCTCAGGGGATGCACGTGGAGGCCCAGGCAAAGCGAATTTCAGTTTGGTCTCAGGAGCCACATCCATGTTTCTGGCATGTCTCCATTCCTCTGGGATTGCTGCTGTGTGTTGCTCTTCTTTCAGGAGAGCAGCTGAACTGGGGCTCGGTTTCACAACGTGCATGGACCTCAGGCGCAGCCAGAGGTTGTAGGGAGGAGATATTTTTGCCAACCTGACATTTATTCCCCAAATGAAAATTCTACCGGGCAGCTCAAATTAATGAATTTGATGTATCTTCCTCTGAAATGCGAAAGCTGAGATTAAAGACCTTTCTGAGTATCTCAGATATCATTGAATTTCCAAGAACTGTTTGTGGTCCCTTTCTTGATAGCGTGATGTATGTTCTCGCGTGCCTAGGCTCTGGGGGAGTTTCCAGCTAAAGGTATGAAATACGTACATCCCTACCGATTGCTTCACTAGGAGCAGCATTTCAGAAGTTCAGGACTGTGACCTGAGTTGGACAGGAGCGAGCAAAGGGACCACGTTTACTGTCGGCTCCTTCCTGCTACGGCTTTTGCATGCATGCATGGGATCAGACACATCCTGTGTGGCTGCTTTGTTTCTCCTAAGCCTCCAAATTAGACTGAAAATTTAGAAATAAAAATCATTATGAAGAGGAAACAGAAAAGCTGAGACAAAGCCACTCTTAATAACTCCTCTCAGGAGAGGAGAGGCCTTACAAGCAAGAATAATGGGGTATTCTGCAATATTCCCACCATCTGGAAATCCGAGTGGATTAAAGCACAGTTTATGCTGAGACACCCACTAGCATCCATCTGTATGTTACAAGATGGTGTTTTGGATCATGTATTCTGTTTATATATGGCCTGGGGTGTCTGTCACTAGAAAAGCTACAGCTGGAGGGAACGCTAGAGATCATTTTGGATTTCTCTTTCCATTAGACAAGACTGACTACCAGAATTAGACCTAACCAATATCTGTATAACCTGCTCTTAAACACCTGCAGATGTGAAAATCCACAGCCTCCTTATGCAATTCTTCTAGTGCTTAAATATTTCAGGACAATGGATGAGTGGCAGTTAGACTGACAGAAATCAAATGAACTCATGAGGATGAGAGGAACTGCTGTCCTATACAGTAAGGATCTTTGAGAAACTGATATAGCATATAAAAATATGTTAATCTGAGAACTTGCATTAGTCTGACTCATTGTTAATGGCGATTTCTTCCAGGACTGGAATTATATCAGTTATAAGGAACCCTGGGTTCACTAGCACCCCCCTCCCAAAAGACATCAAAATCCTTTTGAAACTTTGGAGAATCTACAGACACAGACACGTTATGGAGACTCAGAAATCCTACCTGAGTGCACATCAAAGGAGATTCTCATTTTACGTACATACTAAAATATAAAAAACTGTATCTTGATATAAGCAGAATAATGGAGATTCAGGAAAAAAACAGGAGCAGATTAGCAACAGCTTTAAAGTAAAAGGTACTGAGTAGCAATTGAGATGCTATCTGTCCCTTTTCCTATGTGCTATGTCTTGTTTTCTAGGGGATTGTGTGGAACTTTGTTTCTGAAGCTGCCTGGGACCTGCTTTTGCCCACTCTGGTTATATCCCAAGGTCCAGACAGTTTACAGTGCTTTTGGAGAAGCACTGGACATACAGAACATGATCTGCTCTTCGCTGAGTGCTCTGTGGCTTCATCTGGAGACCTGCCACAAAGAGACCAACCAAGGCTCTGCCATGGGATGGGATCAAACCCCAGACACAGACTCTCAGAATTCCTCTTTGTCCTGTGTTTAACCCCTCTAAGCATGGCAATTGTTGAAAGCCCACGTCCTTCTCACTCAATGGTTGACAGTCCTTCTTGAGGTATTTGGAAAGAAATAGGAGAAATAAGAATCTCTTGAAAACAGCAGTGAAATGTTGAAATACATGGATTCTGTTGGTGAGAAGCTGCTGTTGGGGAGCATTTTCATTTCAGTCCAACCCAGTCCTGGTTATGGTTTTGGAAAGAGAGCAGTCCTGCAGTGAGGACTATGGAAGAACAGGAGATACTCACTGCCTTTTCCATAGATGTTGCATTTCTAGGACCTGCTGTGGCTCTAATCCTTGCCTTTTTTCACATGTTCGAAATACTGTGTGCAACAATAGGGCTTTATTTTCTTGCACTGGCTAATGAAGAGCCAGAACTCAGACACTGGATGCCAGTTTTAAGTTTGCTGTTATCTTTACATGGACACAATTGCTTCCAAGGCTCTTCATGGGATACAGGACTTGGGAACAACCATGCAAGGCTTCAAGAGCACAGCTGGCTTTCAGCTCAGCCCAGAAGTGTTTGCACTGAAGAACACCACACCACGAGTTTGTCAGTTAAGCTTCTGGAAACCTTGCACCATTAAGAGAAGAGGACATGCAGACCTAGCAGACTTAGCAAGGGCCTTCTGAACTGGACAAATCATAGGAACCACAGACAGACTCCACAAGGATCAAGAATGTTACTCTAAAAATCTTTTTTTCCAAAGTAAAAGAAGATGTTCTTTCACGAGAGGTAGCAATGGCATCCACAGCGCAGACTTCAGCATTCGGATGGAAAAAAACACCAATTAAGCCTCATCCTTGGAACACAGGAGGAGCTTCCACACCTTCACCTGAGACAAACGTTGCCACTTTTTACAACAAATTTTTTCCTACTTGAAGGAGGGTGAAATCAGAGACATGACATCAAAATGTTTCATTTTTCTGTAAAACTGTTAAAAAAAATTGGCCTCTCTCCCCACAGATTCATTTTTTCTGTGCTGCAGCTTTTCCTCTGACACTGATGTAATGTGAGTTCACGTTACCGAAGGTTGCTGGGATTATACAACATATTCACTAGTTCTTCACCCCTGAAGATGTCAAGTAGAGGGAGGAAATGATGCTAAGATTCTCTGAGTGCATAGCTATTAAGGTATTTACCTCTGAAGTGGAGTATTTCCTGAATGAAGTGTGAAGGTAGTTAGATTGCTTCTATTACAAAGCAGCCTCTTACTGGAGCCCTAAGCTGTGGAACATGCAGCTTGTTAAGTGTACGGCAGCAGAAGGAACTGTTTATTACAGTTTAAAAGTAGAATTATCTCTTTTTATGATGATAGCAAAATAAATTCAAAATAAAGTAAAATTAAAACCCTAAACAAATCTGTAAACTGATATATTTGTGGGGTTTGAATGCCTTCTTTTCATCAACACAGATGGTCACATTTTTCAGTGCTTGCCAGTCTAAACTGATACCCCAAACCCTGTAGGAAAGCACACCTCCAGAGAGCGAAGGAATAGCTAATGGCCACACTAGAAACAACGGCAATCGTACAAAGCTGACGAGCCTTTCTGAGAATCCCGACTCCTCAGCACAGGTATTAGCTGGACTAAGGCAGCTCTGTGTTCTTTGAAACAAGTTAGTACCTTTGCATGGTGTTACCTTCTGTACATCTACCAATCTGAGATCGTGGCACCACGCTGTGCCTTGCAGCAGAGAGAAGCCTACAAACAACTATCTTTATACTGTTCAGACATTTACAGATTATAAATCTGTGAGGATGAATTGGTCTGAAGTCCAACATCAAACAAGCCAGCGCATGACAAGTAGAGACTCTTGCCTAAACCCTACTACATATGGATTAATCATAGAATCATAGAATCATAGAATCATTAAGGTTGGAAGACCTCTAAGATCATCAAGTCCAACCATCAAACCAACACTATCATGCCCACTAAACCATGTCCCTAAAACCATTAGCCACAACACATCCTCAGAAACCCCTTCCCTCTCGATCTCAAGACTCCAGAGGTGGTATCCACTTATTAAATGTAGAGAAGTCCATAGTCCATATCTGTGTGGCAGAACTGATCACCCCCCTGCATACACTCATCCTAAAGGGCAATGATGTCTGCACTTGGTCAGTGAATCCTGCCCCTCAGCGCTGTTATCGCTCCATCATCTATACGGTTTCATGGCACGCTGTGCTCAGCTGGACGCATCGACCTCACAGAGGTCTGAAGTGAGGCTCTCTAGTGCAGGGGGGTCCAGCACATTCCGGTGGAAGACAGCCAGGCGAAACCAACCTCCTTGTTAAAAACATGATCTGTATTTTCCAATCTGAACTTGCTTTCCTTCAGCTTTCGGTCCCTTTGCCTTGCTTCAGCAAAAGGACCTGGGTCAGCCCCTGCTTCCACAGGTTGTCACATTCTACAAAAAAAGACTTCTCTGCTAAGGGACATCCCACCCCCCCGTGACACTGTCGGCTAGCCTCTTCTGCCAGTGTGTGCACTGCTGATGAGGGTACAGCCCTCAGATATAAAGTCTATTTGACCAAAGACTCTTCCTGAAGTAATGGCACCATTTCATCCAGGTGTCCTTGGGAAGAAATGTCCCTGAGGAAGACTGGCACTTCAGCTTGAACAAACCACTTAGCGATTTCTCCTGGGTGAAGGAAATCCCTTGGGACTCTTGGTTATGCCTGTGCTGAGCTCAAGGGGCTTCTCCTACAGAGATATTTGGTAGGGGAGCAGATGAGTGGCAGAGGAGCAGGCAGATGAGGTCCCCAAATACAATAGCAAGTTGCAAGGCCAAAGAGTCAGCAGTTCAGTGTCATCTGTGTGCTAGATATCATCTGGCTCGCTTCTGCTACACTTGAAACACAGATACTGGTGAATTTTGATAATGAGGGGCTCTTTAAAAACCACATTTCCTGGCAGTTATTTCAGGCTGAAAACAGTCAGTGTCTTTTCTTAGGTTGAGGTAACATCTCCACCTGTAAAAGCACATCATCAAATATCCGTGGCATCATGCTGGCTGGAGGCGAACTAGCTCTTGGTCCAGAACCAGCCAGCCACAGCATTATGAGCTGGAGTGAGTCCATCCCTCCTAACAGATGGGTCTCTTAAAACAACTTTTCAGTCTGAGGCATCTTATGGTTTATTTAACACTGTGGCTCCAGCCTGGAGGTGGCTTATTTGGGAACATCATCAGGAGCAAACGCACAGCTGACTGTATCTCAGCACACAGTCCTGACTCAATCGTGCTCTTACCACTGCTAGCAGTCGATTTACCAGCCTTCCTGCAACCCCTTGGAGACTCCTCACAGCCCTCGTGCTGCAGCAAAATGTCTATTATTTTACAGAGAAACATAACAGGGTGATGTTCTGGTTGAGAGCTGGCTGAACATGAGCCGGCAGTGTGCCCAGGTGGCCAAGAAGGCCAACGGCATCCTGGCCTGTATCAGCAATAGTGTGGCCAGCAGGAGGAGGGAGGTGATCTTGCCCCTGTACTCGGCACTGGTGAGGCCGCATCTCGAATCCTGTGTTCAGTTTTGGGCCCCTCACTACAAGAAGGACACTGAGGTGCTGGAGCGTGTCCAGAGAAGGGCAACGAAGCTGGTGAAGGGCCTGGAGAACAAGTCTGATGAGGAGCGGCTGAGGGAACTGGGGCTGTTCAGCCTGGAGAAGAGGAGGCTGAGGGGAGACCTCATCGCGCTCTACAACTACCTGAAAGGAGGGTGTAGCGAGGTGGGGGTTGGTCTCTTCTCCCAAGTAACAAGCGATAGGATGAGAGGAAATGGCCTCAAGTTGTGCCAAGGGAGGTTTAGATTGGACATTAGGAAAAATTTCTTTCCTGAAAGAGTGGTCAGGCCTTGGAACAGGCTGCCCAGGGCAGTGGTGGAGTCACCATCCCTGGAGGTATTTAAAAGACGTGTAGATGAGGCGCTTAGGGACATGGTTTGGTGGGCATGGTGGTGTTGGGTTGACGGTTGGACTCGATGATCTCAGAGGGCTTTTCCAACCTTAATGACTCTATGATTCTATGTAATGAGCTGCCCAAACAAGCGCAAGCAGTGGGCCAGACTCCGGGTGGAGCAGCAGAGCTCATACTGCTTTGTCCTATGCTCAGAACAGAAAATCTCCACATTACCCAGCTATGATTCAAACCAACTGCCCCATTTCAGTAATGGGGCTGGGAGAGATGGAGAGATGTATCCTATAACACCTTCTCTCTTCTGCAGGCTGAGCGTGGTCTGATCCACTAACCCAGATGGTTCCTATCGGTAGACATCTCACAGCACAGTACTGAGGGAAATGACTGTACCTATCACATTATCTCTGCTTTCTTTCCTGAAAGGCAGTGAAAGCCAGCTTAAACTACCTGACATTTTCTTTGTAGCCAGGACAGTCTCTCATTTTGCGCCCTGGAAGCAGCAGACAGAAGGATGCTGGAGTGCAGGACTGCATTCTTAGTGCCTAATGCCAGCGTGCTGCATTTAGTAGTTAGCAATGGTTCCCCCATGAGAAACATCCCAGCTACTGTGTGGGAAGGAGGAAGGTGAATGACGTCTCACGAGACAGTAACTGCCATTAGTGGAAGCTCTCCGCCTGCAGAGATGCAGGCAGGAATCCGAGGAATTTCCAGAGTACTCAACCACGTACCCAGCTGTGCTATCAGAGCATCACCACGGAGCCTTGGGCTGAAACCTCTGCTCCCTACATATGAAGTCGGTGGGTTTCAGGCTCTGCTTTGAATTAATCGTTCTTCAGAAAAATCTTTAGGAACGAGACTTAGAGTTTAAGTGAGAGCTATAGATGATCCGCGTTGCTTCCAAGCCTGCTACTTGAGTCTCCTGTTACTGGAGACTCCCAAGGATGCTTGTAAACATGTCAAATACCATGGCTGCTTTAAATGGAGAAACTGAACAGAAATTCAACAGTGGTCATGTCTCCAGTAAATCTGGTGCTTAGGGACTTCATCTTAACAGGCGAAGTGATGGAGCAGGAATTCATTTTCTCCTTGGTAGGGCTAAGTTCTTCGCTGTCACGCTAATTATTCTCGGTAGGTCAGTCACAACCACCTCACCTGGCTGCAAACTCACAGACTGCCCAGCCAGGAGCCTCTTTGAAAAGTGTAACTTTTAACATCTCTTAGCAAAGCAAGCGCTCTGTTTGTCTTGGCAGGGAAGACCTGTGTATACACAGCTGGAGAGCTTGTTTTGTCTCTTAGTACAAGTCTGGACTAAACCAAATCTCTAAAGGCTTTGTAAAAATGCTCTCTTTATTTAAAGAATCTTATACATTACAAGATGTCTCCAAAGTCTGCCCCTGCTCAGACCCCTTCTTTCCCTGCCTCTTCCAATCTCTCCTACCCCCTCCACTACCACGCACACAGAGTCAGGACAGTTGGATCTTTCAGTCCCTTCTGGAATTGCTGTATCCAGACGTTTCTTTAAGAAATTTCCAGCTTTCATTTCAAACACAGCCAATGTCCGTATCAATTTACGAATCTCAATACTTCAGATCCCCTTGAGCTAGAAAAAAAGAAAGCAGCTCTAGAGACACAGTTCTGGAGCTTGGGTTTAGGGTTTTAGGGGAAGGAATCTTGCAAGGTAGAGCCTTCAAAAGAGAAAGGCTGTTATCGTATCCATACCATATCCATACCTATCCAGAACTAAAGCAACGCATATCTGCATGTGTGTGTGTGTTAGAAAAAGGCAGGGAGAGGGCTTAAAAAAATATATAACTGCAGTGCTCGACCGATATCTGTGTTTGCAGGAGAGTACAAAGAAGGAGACTGGAACAATGAAATGTTACTTCAGTAAATGTGTGTGGAGCTCTTAAAGAGCTTTCCCTTCTCTGCATCCAATAAATGTGAGGCTCAAACCACAGCAGAGGCCTTTTATGGGGCACCTGCACCATTAGGTTCAGTAGATACTTTTGCAACCCAGGGAACATTGCACAGCTATGTTGAGCTCTGCGGATTTCTGCTGGCTGCTGTTCAAGCAGGGCTGACTGATGCCTGGGCTACCGGAAACCAACTGTTATTCCTATCTCACCCTCTAAATCACATTGCCAAGAATCCCCAACTTGGAAAAAAACATTAAAGGCAAGAACAGTCCAATCCTTGGACATGGGAGTTAAACAGAATTAGCCCGATCTCAGGAAAATGAGAGGCTAGAAAAGCAGAATATTTCCAGGGTCCTTTGATCTTAATCCTGGGAGGTTGCACATTCGCTTCATGTTTCAGTTTCATTTCTGCTCTGTGCCACTCTGACCCTCGCCAAAAATCATATCAGAGCAGTGTCGTGAGATGTCCATCTAAGCCAACAGGAAAGGGAGAAATTCCGTGTCTCAGCCAAAACCTCAGTCATACCCACACTGCCCAAATGTAAATCTGATCTCGCCACTCAGCACACACTGCCTGGATGAAATACAGCAAAGCCACATGTCACTAAAAGCCATATTCTTAGCTGGTGAAAACTGTCGTTCTTAGTGGAGCTGTTTTAATTCATACTGGATGAGCAGCTGGCATCGAACTGTGTGAGGTTTACAATAAACCAGAGTTGGCTTATGTTTCCCTTTGAAACATTTTTACTAAAATAAGGTTCTTTCATGGAAAACCTTAAGTTCTGGTCATAATTTCCAAGGTTTTTCAAGTAAATATAGCACTAAACTATAAAAATAATTTTGCAAATGTTGGAATATTGACTTTTGGGCTTTCAGGTCCATGTTCATTTGAAAATTATCGGCTGTTAGCATTGGTGACATCATTAGTTTTAATTTTTGATGGTACATGGTATTGACCTCCTTCACCCCAAAGCAACTGTCTCCTGAAGCACACAGGACAGGTCAAATTCAGGCAATAAATTGAGTTGCTGCAGGAATTTGATTTTATATAGTGAGAGAGGCAGGAGGCTGCAGAAATGGTCTTACTGATAGGGGAGCTGAGTGCTCGCCCGGTGAACTGCCGTCTACCCACGTCTGACGGCGTTCCTGTGCGAGCTGGCCAAGTCCTTAAACCAGCATTTTGCACGTGGTCCCTAACTGTGTGTGGTCCCTAACTCCTCAGACACCGTTCCTCTGCAAGAGCTGCAGTGAGTCGTACTTGCGGTGCTGAGCAGGATCAGTGAATTGCCGAGAGTCCTGCAAGTCCAGCTCAGGGTAACTCAAGACGGGCACCAAAATTAGCTGGCTGTATTGGGTCGGACTGGGATGGAGTTAACTTTCCTCATTGCGGTGTTGGGTTTTGGTTTTGTAGCTAAAACAGCGTGGATAACACCCCAGTGTTTCGGCTGTTGCCGAACAGTGCTTGCACAGCGTCAAGGCTTGCTTTCCAGCCCCAGTCCAGTATTCTGGGGCTGGGCAAGAGGCTGGGAGGGGACACAGCTGGGACAAGTGACCCAAACTGACCAAAGGGATATTCCATGCCATACAATGTCATGCTCAGCAATAAAACCTCACAGAAAGAAGGAGGAAGGGGGGATATAAGATGGTTGTTGGTGTTTGTCTTCCCAAGCCACCATTACAGGTGCTGAGGTCCTGTTTCCCAGGAATTGGCTGGACATCTGCCCATCAATGGGAAGCAGTGAATCAATTCCATATTTTGCTTTGCTACCACAAACAGCTTTTGCTTTCCTTATTAAATTGACATTATCTCCATGAGTCTTTTTGCCTTTCTTCTATCTTCTACCCATCCCAAAGGAGAGGGGAGTGAGTGAGACGTAGGATGGGTGTTTGGCTGCTGGCTGGGATCAACCCACCACACTTAGGTTGTCTTAGGTTTCTTTTCCCTTCTCTTTTAGTGTTTAGGAAGGGACTGATGGTGTCACCTGCCCTTCATGAGGATGCTGTGGTAAGGGGCTTCCTGGCATTTCTAAGCCACTCCAAGTTTATCAAGACAAGAAACAGGGAAATGCCCAAGAGAAACATACCTTTTTTGTACTCAGCACAGGGGTTTATTGATGTTTAACAAACAGCTACAAGGGGCCACATGTGGAGTGAGGAGGATGCAGAGACATCTAATAGCCGTGCAGTTGGTAGGCACACAACCGAACAGTCAGTAGGCACTTTGCATCCCGCACATGTAATAACCAGGGATGTCAGAGAGTGCTTTGGGTATGAGGTTGTCATTACAGGCTGTATCATCAGGCAGAGGAATTGAGCAGAAGTTCACATAAAATTGAGTATCTCTAATACACATGCTTAAATATACAACTCCTGATCCTATGCTCCGTCAGTGATAATATCACGAAAACGTGTTCCTTACCTCTCTCACACTGGGGACCAGTGAATCCATAGACACAAGCACAACGGTTTGGTCCAATGCATCGACCTCCATTCTGACAGCCGTTTTCACAGACAGCTATTTTGAAATAGAAGGAGAAACCAGTGATTTCTGCTCTTAGTGAAACCACAGTGTGAGACGTGTGGTGCTGGCAGGACTTGGAATATCACCTAACTTCGTGTTGTTCACCCATCAGGAGTCTCCTCCACGCAGTGAACATACAGAGAAAAGTCTGATATTTTTTCCTGGAAAATTACTTCCTGTTTATGAATGAAGCCATTTATAAAAAGGCCATAAACTCGTATTTCACTTGAGAGGATTTCCTGCGCTCTGGAATCTCAGTTCATTCAAGTCAGCATTGGGATTTAAATGTCAAGGTCAAGATGAACTGATACAAATGAGAAACTGCATAAAGGCAAATGTTTAACATATGACAACAGTGAAACGTGAGGAGAGGAGACTTGTTTGCCATTTAATCCCACGTGCCCAAAGCAAAGAAGAACCAGTCTGATCAGCACACAAGTATTCATTGACTTAAAATTAGACCTGCTACCCTTAGTTGAAAACCTGCAGTCAACAGGCTAGGACTGAAATCAAAGGAGTAGGTTGTTGATTAGGTCCTGGGCTGAGGCTAAGCTAATTTAACAGGATGTAGGAACAATTCTGCACATGACATGAGCAATTGCTGGTTGTGACAGATGCCCTTGACCTATTAAAATTTCAGCAGCTGTAATGACTAATGAGAGGAGTACTGTTATGACACTGCCTAAAGTTCCCATACAGAGCTTCACTCCCGGAGCTACTCAGTTGCCCAACACCACCGGTGCATTGAAGATGAGAAGAATATAATCTCATGAAAGGGGAGGTCCACAGCAATCTTGTACGATACCTCAGCGTGGCCCTCGCAGGTCTAGTGCCAAGCTCTGAGCTGCAGAGAGGCCAGGTACTGCTGCATTTCACAGCCTTCAAAGGCTACACCCATCTTAGAGCCGAGGAAGCCGAAATCTGCTCTGCTGGGACGCTGCCAGTGGGACTCTCCATTGTTCCCCACCCTGTCAGTGATGTCTTGCCAATACCTGAACCATTATGAAAACTCTACTGAGGATATTATAGGTGGAGCTGGTAGCAGCACATAATTAAGGTTGCCTAGCACGTTCCATTATAAGCCCCGGTTTGCTGTTACTTATAATTTTCCCAAGCTTTAGCTGTTCAGAATGAAATTTTCCATATGGTGTGTCTGCCTTCAGTTGAACGTTTTGGAAAGTTTCAGCGAAAATGAATCAGTCATAGCTGAGGGTAAGTTTAGGGAAAATATGGTGTTTTGCCCAACTTTAAAAAAATTCTCATAGACTTCACCGAGAACTTTAGTGATTCTCACATTGATACAGGGATTTGAAATTTGCCTGGAAAGTTCCATTTGATCAGAGATTCTTTCAAAACTATTGTGCATACTGGCTTACTAGACACTTACTAAAGATGGCACCTAAGTTGTTTGGTTGTTAATTCTACAATATGCATGAGCAATGATTTAAAATTGCCAAATATCTTTCATAGAAAATTAGGGGGAAAAATTAAATTTCTCCCTGTGAAAGGTATAGGTGCTTTGACAAAATAGAAAACCAACTCATAAAACATTGTGAAGTTTCTTTCAATGACGATATTGAGGTTTCCCTATAGAAAGTCAGTGTTGTCAAATAAACAGAACTAAAAATTGAGCCCCCACCACCAAAGTAACCTGGCATAATTTATAATCAAAAAATGTTGGGTTGGTTTTTTTTTAGTTTTTCTTCTTCTAATTGGAAGAAGACTTCATTTGAGCTAAAATGAAGGTTTTCCACAAAAAAAACATTCCCAGAGAATATGCTGTTTATCTAAAACTATTTACAGAGAAATGATATCTAATATATATATATATTTGTGTGTATACATATTTTTTTTACAGAGAAATTATATCTAATATATCTATAGCTATATATCCCCTAATGAGAGGGGGCTGAGATTCCAGTGGAGAGGAGAATATAGTGATGACATCAAAGAGCACATCAGTGCGTGCAAGGTGACCTCTCTAGTCATCAGGCTGCATGAATCTAGCCTTGCCCTTCAGCTCACCGTGTATACAGCAGGTGTTGCAGGTACTTACGCTGTCCACAGTATGTTCCAGTATAGCCTTTCTGGCAGAGGCAGGACTCCTCATTGCAGCTCCCACCATTCATGCATCTCACATTGCAGGTTTGGACTGTGGAGAGGAGCAGGGAAATATTACAACACGGTGCAACAAATTGTCTGTGAGAGGAGGTAAACACCTCACATGTAATGGATGTTCAAAACTTTCTTGTCCCAGTGCAGAATCTAAGGGTGATGTTCAGTGTCCAGTTCCTTCAAGTTAAATGGAGAGATTCTGACTTCTGCAGTAGGATATGAGCCCATGGTGTGGTTAAAGGCTTGCACTTTTACCGAGGTATAATTACCCCAGAGTTGCTTACAAAAGTAAATACCATAGTCTGTTCTTTATTCCCTAGACGTAAGACATTCTTATTGCTCCTCTACCTGGTAGTGTTGAACTGTTCAGAGAGGGGAAAGCCATGAACACGACGGGCAGTGTGAAACTAGGAGCAATTTAGGGGACGTGATCCTTCAAGTCCATCTCACACAGGGCAAGGTATCATTGTTCTCTTATGGCAAACAGGTTTTAGAGTAACATAAATAGATCTCATTTCACAGAAACCAAACACGCTTATCATTTTACTTCTTTACAGAATCTACCCCTATTAAACGTCCGAAGCTTTGTCCTTTCTACAGGTCGTCCTGCCATAGTCCATGTGACTGCGAGTAAGGGCATATTTTCTGATATCTCCCTTTCTTTGATAACTCTGTCATTTAAACAACTCTTTCCTTTAGGGTACTACACTTTTCAAATATTTTCATACCCTTTTTATTATTCTTTTAGATTATTGCTCCATTTTAAAAACATGCTTTTCACATTCTGGGCTGTCTGATCTTTAAAATGCCTTTGTATTAAAAGACCTGTGAGATGTTGGGGGGGATAGAATTTCTTTGGTGGAGGAAAACCATCAACTTTTAAGATATTTCTCTTCCTTTTACAATTACTATGAGGCCTTATTGATGAGATTCATTTAATACAAGGGGGTTTTTTAAAGAAAACTGAAAAAAGCACGTATCATCTATTCTTCTTTCTATGTTAGAGTCCAGCTTTCACATTAGATTATGACACATTGAATGTGACTAATGCACTGTAGGAAAACAATAGCAATAAATAAGAGTCGGGAAGTTTTATACTGATGTAGACACAAAGCCAGTGTTGGCTTTAACTGTTTCATCACTATTCAACGTTTAAGGAATGTGGTATTAAAGTAGAAGGGCCCAAAAGGGGAGGTTTACTGCTAAACATTGAGTTACAAACACAGGTCAAACAGCTTTCATTCTTTACTGAAACGCCTGGAACAACGCATTCTTCCTTTGTAAGATGTGACAACTCAAATTGCAAGTGCCTGAGGTTACAGCAAGTTATGTGAAAACTCTTTTTCAGCATGTACACCACAGTTCATGTCTGCCAGGGATAGGAGGGGCCGTGACTTGGCAGCTTGAAGAAGGTGGGGCTGGAGAGTGCATATGTGAGTGGATGCTCAGCTGTGGCTTGTGTCCTCTCTGTGCATGCAACATCAGTTCCAAGCAGGGAAGAGTTAGGGCCAGTGAAAGTGAAATGTCTGTCCAAAAGGTAGTAGGACTCAGAAGTGTCCAATAGGGATAATAATATGGTTGACGCCTTGTTCATAGGAAGCCTGAAAGGAAGGAGGAGTGGAATGGGAAGTCTCAGAGCTTTGCATTCAAAATGCTCGGCACATATGCTGTACATTTAATCCATGCATTGCTAGTGTGGTTTGAATTAGTCATGATGTCTACTATTCTTCCTATTGCTCTATGGCCAGAGATCAGGCCAAATTTAGATGAAAGCTTAATCATTAAGGAAACTAAGCTGGAGGCTTCAAAGCATTGCCCAGATTGTCAGACATGAGACCAGTCTCTCTGGGAAAAGGCACTGTTTCCAGCGCACGCTTACCCTACACCCCTCACTACAATTAATCAGCCCTGGGAAAGCAATTACATACAGCAGATCTGGGAGGGCTGCCCAGAGACAGAGGTAACTAGGAAGTGTCTGTCTGTCAGAGCTGTCCATCTGTTACACAGCATCCTGAGCCTCAGCAAGGGATAAGGTTTAGTGAAGCTGAGAAATTTTGGGAGTTCAGGGTATCATAAAGCCGATGCTCATCCAGAAACTTTCCGACTAATTAGCAAAGACTATTCCTGGACCTGCACAGAGCAGGTCCTATTTCTTACTTCTGCCATGATCCCAAAAGCCCTGAGGTCCCATCACCATCTGACTTATCTCCAAGGCTGGCACTGTTAGAACCCCCTCCAGATTTGGAGTACAGAAGAACATCTTTCAACCAAGAATTTAAAGGCCTGTTACACTTTGTCAGGATTTTCCAGGGTAGTGGAGACCAAAGTTCTAGGAAAAAGAGAATGACGTTCGCCCTAGTTAACTTTTCCCATGATTGGATTGGATTGGATTAGTTCTACAATTCATTTTAAAGGATCAGTGGCTGCAGCTGTTCTGCCAGCCATCGGTAGTGGAGTTTGCAGGCAGGTTTTCTGTTTGCTTACTGACTACTACTATCTAAACAGTCACTTGCAAATTACTCCTAAAAGATCTTTACTCCCCGAAGTAGGAAACCAAGCTTTTTGTTATGACAGAGAGAGGCAGAGTGGCTTTTATTGCCTCTGGAATGCACAATTTGTCTGCTTTACCTCCCTGAAGCTTTCATGATAAATGCAGATCCAAACATCCCCACAATGAATGCCAGATTTGATGAAGCCCCTGCAGAGGAACCTACCCCCCTCGAGTACACGCTGAAATCCACCCCAGGCTCAAGGGAATGCCAGGTCTGTGCCCAAATGTATATACTGCTTACAGCATTCCTTGCATTCCTCCGTGATTGCTAACATATGGACCTTCACTCCCGAAACTTCTGTGTCTCCAGCACCTTCCTCTCAGCAGAGCACGGGGAAGGTCTGCAGAGCAGTGCACGCATAGGCTCCGGTGCTGAGCGCTTGCTGGGGACATCTGCGGGGCTGTAGCAAAACGTGGCACTTTGGAATCAGATTCTGGGAATTTCCTTCTTTGAGTCACACCCTGAATGTGGTTTTGAGGTTTGGGGGGGCTAGTTCTCTGGCCTTCAATCAGATGCCTGCAAGTCACTTTATTAACAATAGCTTGCCTACAGATGGGCAATAATGGAAAAAAAATTTCTGGGTTGTCTCTAGCAATGGCCATATGAGACCTTCAGAGACTCTATAAAATCCCATTAATTTCTGCATTTTACATAGGGCACTAGCAAAATCAGCCTTCTTAAAACACTACCGTGCCACAGCTCTGTTTCTTTGCTTGCAGGATTTTGTTTTGGCTGCTGTGTTTGAGCAGTGTCGTCACGTATGGGTGGACCGCTTATATAGTCAGGTGCAAATGGTCACCCAGTATCATTGCCCACATTTGGAGAGTGCAAGCCAGCCCCCATTCATGCACTGTTCTCGCTTTAGAAACAACTGAAGGCCTTTTGGGCAGACCTGTTGGCTCGCACATAGCCTGCGCTGACCCAGGTGGGTGTCGTGCTGGCTTACAGGAGCGTGGGTGGAAGGGCTTGCTGGGCGTCTCCATCCAGCCTCCCCGCAGATCAGGCTGGCTATGACTTTGTCTAGCTAAGTCTTCAAACCCCCCGAGGAGGGCGATCCCCCACAGCTCCGGTTACCTGTCCCAGCACTGCACCACCCTCCAGCGTAAGAAATTTTTCTTTGTGCCTGAAGATCCCAAACTTGAACATCGCAAGCAGCAACTTGTGGCCATCGACCTCTGTTACATGACTATTGACTCATAGCCAGCCTGGTGGCTACCACAACTCCCAGGTCCTTTCCAGCAATACGACCCAGTGGAAAAGGGGGTACAGAGGAGCAAAAATTCCCTTCCAGAAAGTACACAAGACCATTAGCTAGCAGGATTTAGACTCAAGCAAGAGGAGTGTTTTCTGTGCAGAGCCACGTACTGCAGGGTAACAGACGGGTTGCAAGCAGGATCTGGTCTTGAATACGTCCTGCAGGGATTACTAGAGGGATATGGGAATTGCTCTCTGGATATGTGACTGTCACGCTGCTGAGTCCTCCATAGTCTGTTTTTCAGAAACCTCAGCCACCCAGTCCTCTTCCCAGAGCTTTTCAGATTGTTGTCCTGAAGGTCTGAGACGGGAGAACAAAGCAGAAAAAGTGGCAATGCAGTTTCTGCATTCCCAGCTCTGCCAGTGCGCAACTTCATCGTGTCACTGCAGTTTGTTAAAAATGCTGGGCAATTCTCCCTGACATCCAAATCACAGCTTGAGAAAAACTTAATAATGTTTCCATTGGAAAAAAAATATTTATTTGGTTAACAAAAGCAGTGACAGATTTAATTCCACTTCAAAGAACAGCCAGGGGTGGATGGACTCTTTGGCAGCAGCGTTGCTATTTGCTGCTGTGAGATGTGGTTTCTGAGCTGCATCCTGTAGGATTTCTCATACCAAAGTAGCAGAAATTGCAAACAGGTTGCCCGTTTTCTCCAGGTACCAGGGGCAGTGAGGACCCTTAGTAGAAGTGCCACAAGAAATGAAAGATTTCATGACTACTGCCCAATTCAGATTAGAACCTGGCTGCCAAAACACAAAATATTTCAGAGATTTCCTTTCATTGTGACCGGGAAATTTTTAAGAGAGCGCATAACTACTCTGGAGGGAGAAGAATCACCAGCAATGTTCTCTTACCTCCAGCTGAGCCACAGTTGGGAGAAAGTTGTCCATTGGAGCACGTACACATGTTTGGCCGTGAACAAAATCCATCACCACAAGAATTCCTGCAAATTGCTGGAGGAAGAGAAGGACACAGTGATTAGCACAATGTGCTAGTCTCTGAACTTGCTCGCAGATGTGTTTTTGGCTGCCGAAAGGGTGTGAATTCATCTCTTTTAAGGAAGCTGGGGCACTTCTTGAGGACCCTGGCGTGGGCAGTGCAACAGTGGGAAGGACCCACTTGTTCACATGGAGTTCCTGGAGACATCTTCCTTTTATCACAGACTGTGGCTGGTCCTGCTACCACATTGCTTTTTCAGCAGCAGAGGATGGGGAAGGCACATTTCACTACTTTTGCCCGCTAAAAATGTTTCTCAGCAGAGACAAATGACGTTCAGACTGAACCAGGTTGTTCTTTTCCTTAAAAGTTTTGGGTTTCCATGAAGCATTTTGCAGTCCATGGTCTGGCATTGAGGAAACTGGCTCTTGCTGAGATGCATCTCCTGTTGAATAAGAGGCTGAGCCTGAGTCAGCCAGAGATGCATCAGCAGGATGCCTTCATATCAATCCCCATCCTTTCTTGCCTGGGACCCCTGCTAATCTCTTCCCCTTCCTGTGCCATGGGAGCTAAGAGCATAGCTGGCAGTATTGTTCCACCTGTGTAAGCACAGATTTTATTAGAGCCCCATGAAAGTATCTCATCTCTGTGTGTTTTATAAATACAATTACAACACACAGTCCCCTGAGGACCTCCAGCCCAGATGGCATGTTTTACAGTTATGAGAAAAGTCAGCAGACAACCCTGAATGTCGCTAACCCCGCATGCCACTGAGCAGCTATTTGGCTCTGAGTTCCTTAACCCTTCGCTGCAGCCAGCATTAAACTCAAGCCTTGTATCCTTGGTGGGGCATCTGCTGTCCACGGGATGGTGAGGAGGATTTTGTGAGTTTGCCTGTCTCTTCTCGCGGGGAAAGGAGAGGGCACAGAACTCCATGTCTTACCATCACCCGGGGTGAAACCTTTAACTCTTGAGTCATCGCACCTCTTTATTGCCCTTCTTAGTGAGTAAAATGCCATACTCTGGCACTGGTTACTCATTGTGTGCAAGGACACATCAACTGGCCCCATCGCTCATAACACAATAGACACCATTTCCTTTGAGAGGAGAATATTTGCAGCTCTGGGCTCAGTTTTGTACATTTGAGGTCCCAGACAGCTCTATATTAGGAAATACAAGGCGCTTCTCTCTAAGGTGGCTGAGTTTTAGACTCTGAAGGGGGAATTACTTCTGAAATATGTGACCTGTATTATGTGGGAGATCCCGCTAGAGGAGCCTATTGTTTTCCTCAACTTGAAACCTGCCACTGTCAATTATTTTTAGGAAGTTTTGGAACAGAGCATTCACATACAATTCCAAGTATGCTCCAATGCAGAAGATTTATTCAGAAAGCTAAATACTGGGAGATACAAGCATCCCATAGCGCTGTCTGCTATTTTGTATGTCCAGGTTATGGTTAGTATCTGCAGGACACCACGTATCTACTGTGTTTCAGCACAAAGCATGACCAAATGCAGGTACAATTACCCCTCCAATGAGAATCTCATTTATTTACTCCTTCACTTCCCATGGGAGCGTCCTCCAAAGGGCAGGCTCCTTCATCTCCCTCTAGCACATGCCTTTAACCTACAGAAATGCAAAACATCAGCCCCTTCATGGATTTTATAGGTGTATATCAGCACTTGAGAGTACAATAATGCTCTACTCCAAATAGGAATGCTACCTGCCAAAAGAGAGGTGTGATTTATCTAAATCAGCATCCTGCTTTGGATGGCCACTCAAAGAAAGATGCAAATTCCTGCTTGTAGACGCTGTCTCATGACATCATGTTTGCAATGTCAGCATCTTGCTGTTGTTCTAGCAACTAACTAAATTATTTCATCTAAACAAGCAGCTCTAAAATAACTTTCTCAGGAATCACCAATAGTTTTCCTTTGAGGCTAATCTTCTAAAGCAGGCACACAAACTGTCAACCAACAAGCAACACAGTGGCAATTTGCCAGAAGATGAATGGCTGAGCACTAAATGGGACCAGTTGCAACCACCCTGCTTTAATCAAGACTAGCAGAGATGAGAACTCGCAGCAATCGCTGCTCCTGTCCCAGTGGATTATGAAATGTTCTGTCATCTGCTGAAGTGTGAGATACGCATTCCTTCCCACATGGCAGTTAGTTCCCTCGGTGCCCTTAACAGGAAAATGGGTACTCACGGACAATGCACTGGTTCCCTCCGGGCAGCGTTTTCCAGCCGGGGCAGCAGTAGGAGTGGAACCTCGAGCCACAGACATTGGGTCTGAAAATTAAAAACAATTTTTTCCCTCTGTTTCTGTGCAGTGCCATTGGATAAATTCAGCATATATCAGCGCTGTAGGAGAGCAGTTGAATAACCTCTGGTGTGACAGTTCTCTGTCAAACTCCATTCCCTCACTGTGCGTTTGAACAAGCCACGTTTAATTCCCACCAAAAGGAGCCACCACACATTATTTTAATAACTGACTTCTGACCTCCCTGTGCTGAATGCTCTGGGGCTCTGATCTTACAGTGACCCTGGTAGGACCATATGGAGGAGTGAGGAACTGAGGCACAGCCAGGTCTACCCTGACACGAAGCCAGGGCATGGGGCCATACCCACAAGGTCAGACACAGCCAGTTGGAGACCTGCATTTCCATGGGAGGAGAGAGACCTAGATACCAGACAACCCTAGAGACCACAGGCAAATGAATGTCTTGATAACCTGAGCAGGAGGAGGACATCTGTCCCTTGTGAACACAGCTCAGCAGTGCTGTTTATGCATAAGGTGGACAAAGTCCTGCTCTTCCTTTCTGACTCTGCAATTAACAAATTCCTGCACGCTCCAACTCGCCCATCAGACAGGCTAACCGTGGTTTTCTTTGTCTTTGTTGGTTGGATGGTTTAATCAATGTCACATAGCAAAGACGGCAGGAAACCCAGCCAGAACATATACCTCAGCATGGCATTTACACCACGTTGTGCCATGCTACAAACCCATACATGAACTAACAGACTTCCCAAGAAAAATTCCAAAAAAACCCCATGAAGATATGTAATGTTCATACTCTTGTGACAGTGTCAAGTGTGGAGTCATGAGAACGCAGCCCCTTGCAGAGATGCTGGGGCTCTAACACGGGATCAGACAGCTGGGGGAAGGCAGTGGAGAGGCAAGTATAGATGGAGAGTTTTGACCTTGCCTGGACCCTGGCCAGCATCCCTCCAACCTCTTCTGGGAGGTTTGCTGAGGGATCACACCTTGAGAATTTGAACTAAAATCACCAGTGAAAAAGCATACGCTTTGGAGATTTTCTAGCGAGTAATAATCCCCACCGTTAAAACTCTATGCTTTATTTTGGGGTCTGAGTCTATCTAGCTTCTACTTTCAGCCGTCGGATCTTGTTATATCTTTGCTTGCTGGACTGAAGAACCATTTGCTAACAAAGTCTCTTCACCCAGTAGACATATGTAGGTTGTTACATCACCCTTTAGTTTTCTCTTTGGTAAGAGAAGGAAAATATCAGATTAGTTTGTCAGGATCTATTGTCCAAAATTTCTATGTCTTAATTTTTACTAATTAAGTTTTACATCAGCCATTTCAGCAGACTGCCTGGGGCTGGTGATAGTATCTATCATCATCATTGCGCAGACAGGATGGGATTAGGTGAATGAATCAGATTTGGCATTTTCTGCTACGCAGTTTGGGATGTTTCTGAAACACGGAACATTCCGCCTGAACATCAGGAAACACTTTTTCATTGTGCGGGTGATTGAGCACTGGAACAGGTTGCCCAGAGAGGCTGTGGATTCTTCATCCTTGGAGATATTCAAAAGCTGTCTGGACACGGTCCTGGGCAACCAGCTCTAGGTGGCCCTGCTTGAGCAAGGTGGTTGGACCAGATGACCTCCAGAGGTCCCTTCCAACCTCAACCATTCTGCGATTCTGTAATTCTATGTTCACTGTAATCCGTTTCATTGTGAAATACACCTCCACAACTATCAGCGTATCACAGCTACCTGTAGAAATATCTCTAGCTATATGGTGCACAGGAGCAAACATATGGATTTGGCAGACTGAAGTAACAACAATATCTGATTTTTAAAAACTCCAAAAGCATCGGTTGATTTGTTTGGGGTTTTTATTCTGCAAATGTGTTGATTCATCCCTGATCTTCAGCTAGATCATCAAATTAATTTCATTTTCCAGGCAACAGCCTCTTTTTATTTCCCTGTTATTCTGCCACCAGCAAGGAACATGCATAAAGCAAATACTGTCTCAGCTTCCCTTCATTCCTTTAACACAGCATCCCAACTATTGCTTGTGGCTGCGTAGAAACTGCTTTAACTATCGATGTTTCTCCTTCCCTCCCATGTCATGGAGTGCTTACTGCAGAACTTGTCCTGCTTGTCCTTCCTCAAAACCTGAGGTCTCTGTTATAGTAGGTGTGCCGTTCATCTGTTTTCCTGAACTTACCTTTGTTTCTGCCTGGAAATTTTACCTGAGTGGTGGGGATTTTTTGAAGATTTTCTTTCTCTGGTTGCCGCTTTCAAGTTCCTGCAGCGAGCCAGGAGTGGGAAGGCGGAGGGTGCTGGGATGGCTGTGCACCCTGGGCACAACAGCTAGTCTCAGGGGCAATCTGTAAGGCCCACCTACCAGATTCCAGCCTGGATTTTGGCAAGAACTTGTAGTGCTTTAGGGCAGCAGATTCCTTTTCTTGGAGAGGCTAGTGGATCCCAGAACACCCTGAATCAGTTACCCAGGCATACATGAGTCTTCCACCTTCAGCACGATTGCAGTAGATGCACAGGAGATACACAGAGGACATGCAGCAAAGATGAAGCATACATACAACACGTGTGCAGAAAACACACAGCAAACATGAAGCAGACACGCAGCAGATATGCAGCAGATATACAGAGGATGCACGGCAGATGTAACAGAAACACAGCGTGTGTACAGCAGTCGCACTGAAGACGTGCAGAGCCCATCCTGCAAACACACAGCAGAGGCACGGCAGACACAAAACAGGGACAGAGCAGAAGTGCAGCACATATGCAGACACATACAGCAGATGTGCAGCAGACATGCAGCAGATGTGCAGCAGATACGCTGCAGGTGTACCTTTCCAAAGTGGAAGAAGCAGAATGCTTTCCCATGGAAAAAGGAACTGGGCAGCATTTGCATTAATGACAAAAACACTGAGCTGGACTGAGAGCAAACTCTAAGGAACCTTCTACTGAGCAATGATGTTTCCATGTAAAAGCAATCTTAGCTTCTACTCTTCATGGTGACTAGAAGGTCCCTGAGCAGCACAGACCATGTTGAATGACTTTGCTGCCCTGCTTCCCAGTTCTAATTTTCCCAGAGCACACAATGACCTGTGGAGAAGCTGAGGCAATTTTTTTTCTATATGTGCTGCAGTTGCCCAGTGCTATGTGGAGCCTCCTTCACCAGCCCTGCACACATAGAGTCAAGGGCTCTGCTAAAATAATTTGGTGCTATGGTTGGAGGTGGAGAGTAAATCTGTATTTTGATTTCAAAAGCGCCTACATTTTCCAAAAGTCTGGGCATCTGTTGCTTCTCCTGTGCTTAGAAGTTGAAAGGAGACTTTGACCGCAGAGCTGTTTCTGCTGGTATGGATTAAGGTTCCCTGCAGACGGGGGAACGTCTTGGGTTGCAGTTCCTCATTGCATTAGGTTGGATAAAACACAAAGCTAGCTGGTACTGCCACTGATATTCAAATGTAAATCCCCAGTTAGAAGTAGACATATGTCTGTGGTTGGCATTAACTGGGAAGATAAGTTCACTCCGAGCACATGGAGGTCCTGTAAAGCCTAAGTTTCAGCCCTCAGGTTCCCAGCATGCAGGATGGATGATCTTTTTTTGATATAGGACTCTCCATGCAATGTGTAGACAGCCCAGACAACTCATAGCCAGGTACCAAATACTGCAGTTTGACTTCCACCTGAATCTTTTGCTGGTCGCCCCTTTTCAACACATGGATGTGATCAGCTATGCGAGGAAGATAGTACCAAGGTAGTACACCAATGATCTTCACACCCTGGCCTCAGGCTACTTCAAGCCTTGTTGAAGATTAAAGAATATTATATAGCCATTTTATCAGGCAACAAACTAAGAGGTTTTTTTGTCAAAATCCGTGAAGGAAGAGGTATCTGGCATCAATCCCATAGACTAAGACAGAAGAAAGGGGAAGTTGAATGAAATTGATAATGAAGTGGATTTTTTTAACTATGGTGGCAAGTACCACCTCTTTCTAAAAGACAGTCAGCCAAGGATTTAATCAAGCTCTGCACAGGGATACTGGGAGAGGTCCTGGGCACCCTGGTAACAGTAGGCTAAACAACAAGATCACAATTGTTCCTCCAAAACTGAACATTTATAAGCATATGCTAAAAATTAGCAGAGTTTCAAAACAAAACATGGGGAGAATCCATTTTGAATGGGTTGAAATTAATAGTGTCACAGAAATGACCTAGAGGGAGAATGAAATTAGGTTCCAAAGCAATAACTCAATAAGGAGAATGCTGTTTTGTAAGAAAAAAAAATTACATCTTTAGCAAAGTTGTGACAAAATTGCTTTTTAAAATTAATAGCCATTATCTGGATCCTGGGAAATACAAGCTGGAAACCCATGTTCTCATCAGCAAGAAGGTGTGGATAAAAGGCATGTCATTTAGTTGTTAAACAGAAAACTGCAGCCACAGTTTGTGGTGAAGAGCTCCTAAGAACGGGAAGGTCAAGGTTAGATGAAAAATCACTGAAATTCAATAAACTTGCCCACAACATTCTGATTATTACTGATAATCCAAATCCACAGACATTTCAGAACTCTCAAGAAACTTCATAACAATCAGCCCTAAATTAAAAATCAAGAGGTTCTTTTTTAATCCTACTGACTCTCAGCTTTGCCTCCTTGCTAGCCAGCAGTAGCAAGGGGGTCTGATCCAGACATGATGCAGTCCTGGAGAGAGACAGTTGTACTCTGAGATGGTGCTAATGCCCACCTGACTTTTCCTTTGGGTGTCAGAGCCATGGAGATAAGAGCCGACATGTTTGTGCCAGTCCGTTCTAGCAATGCTTTCTGGCATTGCAGTGCTGACTGCACTGCTGGTCCACCCCCATGGTTCAGCTGATGCAAAAATAGAGCTACCAATATGAGGCCAATCTTCCCTTAGCACCTTCTGTGCAGCCTAGGAAAAGGCTGAAAGAGTTCAGCTGCTAAAGAGAACTATTTTAATGAAAGTGGCCAAGAGAGTGATGCTAAGAAAGGACAGCGGGAAAAGCAATGCTGGCCGTAACATCTTCTTTGTCCACTTTAAATAAACAATAGGATTATAGAGATAAGCAGGGACAAAGTAAGCATGAATTTCAATTGATGGCACCAAATGCTGCCCGCTGGCAGTGGCTCCATCTGAGAATTGGGAGATGCCAAGAAAAAAACACTGGAGCGGAGCAGAGCTGTGGCCATGTGATGTGCAAATACACGGCTGTTAGCAAGAGAAGCCTTTCTCCCAAATCCACAATGGAGTTGCAGGCATGAGCAAGGACTGGGAGACGGTCCATACCACAAGACTGTCCACAGGCTCGGGGGGCCAGCCCGCCTGTGGGGACAAAACACAAGCGGCATCTGGCTGTTGCTGCAGCAGCCTGTTCCTGTTAGCAGCCTGGGAAAGACAGCCTAGAGCACTGAATTGTTGCCTACTAGCTGAGCAAGCAGCCGAAAAAGACTCGGTCCTGCCAGTTATTGTCAGATGCCTAGTGTGACCCCAGCAGAATTGTACTCATTGTTAAAGGTAGGAGAGGGCAGACAGCACAGCGTGTGAAGTCCAGGCTGAGCTTTGCAGACTCAGATGTTAGCCAAAACTTAAGTCAAGTCATCCTGAGCTTCCTGCTCACCCAAAGCTACATCCTCAATACACGCGCATGCACGCAGGTCTTTGTCCACTCCTCCAGCCATGGGAGAAATACCCAGCTAGAACGAACTCTCCAAACCTTCTTCAGAAAGCTCTGCACAGTCACTAACGGACTGATTTGTGTAATAACTGCAGCGTCCTGCAAGGAGCACTTCTCCTGCCATCCGGCAAGACCCACAGCTAATGAACCCTTGGCTACATGTAGCGTGTGCTTTCCAGACAGCAGGAACAGCAGCCCAGGATTTGTCTCCCCTGTCATGAGTAATCAGTGTACCTCACTTGTCACTGGCCTTCAGAAGTGGTATTTCCATTCCTTAAATTAGAGGAAGACAGAAGTGAATAAAAATTGGTGGCTTGCCAAGGCTGGGGTAATTCTCAGAGATGCTTTGGTCTGCACAGGGATTGCTCCCTGGCTGCTCACATGTTCTCCTTCTCGCTGGCCTCATCCAGGGGGATTCAACATATTAATTCAGGAAGAAGTCACTATAGTTCATTACTTTGGGCCAATTTCCTGCTCTTCTCGCCAAGTGGAGACATTTGTCCAGTGACTGAGATTCCCTGAGCTGTGACCCTGCTACTAGTCTGCTTTGGTGCACACTCAGTGGTCCAGCAAACGCTTCTCCCAGCTCATCGCTTTCTTTGCGCCTGCCTGGAAAAGTCTGGGTTGGGTATCTGCTGCCTGAGCATGGGGGCCTTTTTCCTTATTTATCACAGACACTCTTTATTTCCCTCCTTGATACAACCTAAAGCTTCCTCCTGCCAGGTGAAAACAGGTCCTCAGTGCTGTGACTGTCTCCTGAGCATACTTTCCAAGATATTCCCTGTTCAATGGGAAAAGGAGTCTGAGCTAATAGGGTCTGGCCAGGATCTGCTGCACTGAGCAATGGTTCTCTGGACCAGTTTGAAACTCTTGTAACGGTAGTGATGCCAACACTTTACATCTCTTGCAGGCCATCTCTGCTCTCTTTAGGATGATGAGAACAAGTCGAGGTTACAGAGTAGGTGCTCTCAGAAATTCATACTGCTTCGTTTTTTTGTAAACTAAGACTTTGTGAATAAAAGTATGGCTTGTACTTTTACTAGGTCCCAGATGTAAGTCAGGCAAGTGACCAAGCACAAATCCCTTTTTCTCTAAGTGTTTCAAACAAAACACTTAGTAAAAACCACCCTCCTGCCCTGCCAAAGTACAACTGTGCAGGCTAGTAGTAGGGCTGGAGCCCAGTGTTTTATGAAAGGGTGAGCAGGAACTTTCCCACCAGCACAGGGGATCAACACCTGGTGATTTCAGGATGAGAAGCACCACAGCTTAGCTATCCAGCCACAAACCTAAGGGTCAAGAGATAAGAGACTTCATCCGTGCTACTGGTCCTAAAAGAGGTGGGACAGATTCATCATAGGAGAAATCCACAACAGCAGCAGAAACATCCCGGGCTAGATTAGGAGAAGCATGGCCAGCAGGTCTAGGGGAGTTATTTCCCCCCTCTTCTGCTTGAGCACAATCTCCTAATTTTAGGATTCTATTAAGCTTGCCCAATCTCACTTTTCTTCTCTCTTTGTATTCTCTGGATATCTTGAGAGACATGAAAATCTCTCTTCTGCTCTGCACACACATCCAGTTTTGGGTACAATAATTCTGACAACTTACATGGGATGAGTGGAAACCCCTTGGCATGCTTATAGTCGCTACTTTCCCTGTCCCTTATTTTCAGGTTTTTTCTGTCTTCAAGTTTCAGCTTAAAAATATTTATGGGGAAATCAAATCATCCAGCAACAGATTTGGCCAATTCTCAATGCACTTCTGCTTGTTCAGCTTTAGGAATGGCCATCAGCCCAAATACTGCTCTAGATTTCCCCAAACCATTCAGAGTTACCCTTTGCTGTAAATTCACCAATTCAGTGACAATCTAGCTAATTCCAGGCTAGTGAGGATTTCTGATTTGATACCGCAAAAAGGAGGGCTGTCTGCTATCCACAGAACAGCTATTTTAGGGATGAGTCATGGAAATTTCTTTTTAGATTATTTGCCCCCCTGCAGCCTATTCTCTTATCACGAAATTCATGCCTGTGCAAAGAGTCAAATAAGATGAATTTGTAACAATATCACCACTACATTCTCTAGTTTTATATGACTTAAGCATGTGGCTTTTCCAGGGACGATGATCCTACCTCTCCATCAGAGCTGGAATTTTTTCCTATAATTCAAGATTCCTTTTGGTTTTGGTCTTAGCCTGATTCTTTGCTGGGCCCCAGGGATCATCTCTCACGATAACTGGGGAAAACCACTGCAGGCATCAGTCACCCTTGGCCCCAGTGGAGATCATCACGGGGACAATAATTACTGCCAAATGTGATAGTGGTTTTTGGTTCTTGCATCTCCCCACCCAGAGGGAGTTGGGATTGTGTCACGGCGTGAGAACAGATTTGAAACAATGCTGACTTTCGGGTCCCTGGCCTAAAGGGGAGCATATTTGTGTCCTCCTAGTTCTTGACTTACCAGATCCCTCAAATGTACTGCCAGTATTTATTTCAGTGATTTATCAGTTTTACGAGTCCATGTTCACTGTGTACTTCCCCAGGCCTATATGTGTTCATGCAATGGGTACAGTTTGATGAGTAATTTGCAAATGAGAAAGTAGAGCAATGCCACTGGAGAAGCCAGCTGTTCCTGTCCCAGCAACCCCTTGTTTAATGGGAGGATATTGACTCAGTCCTGCAAAGGAGGTGCTTAATTCCTCCCACCTGAAACACCATCCTCTCGTTCTGCAAAGGAGCCCAACACCTGTTTAGCTGTTAGGAAGGAGTTCGAGTCCCAGTGATTTCAATTATTTTGGGTTCTAAGAATTCGGTTTTAAAGGTGCAGAGATGCTAACTTTCTGTTACCACCAGTAGAAATCACATACCTTAAAACTGCTAACAGCTATTTTGCTGGGTAATATTGCAAGCACAAAAGTATTCCGAATTCAGCACATCCTGAACTTGTTCACTGAGCTGCGCCATGGGTCGCTTTCCTAAGACTCTCAGCAATCCCTGTAATTCTCAACTCAGTAATCCATCTGTGGCAACAGAAACCTTTTTCTCTGATCTCACCAAAGCCCCAGACTTATGCTGGAGACCCTTTACTTTCCCTGGCCCCTGGAGCACCCCTACCTCCATCCCCAGGGATAAAGGTGGTGTGAACTGGTGCACAGCTCCCTCCTGAGCAAACCCTGGTAGCAATACTGAGCATCTCTCTCATCTCTGCTGGCCTGGCTCTGCTTGAGCCCAGACTGAGTAGCTGGGGCTCAGAAGACCTTGACATAAGATGCTCAAAGAAAGCTGAGCCTTTCAAGCACCTGAATTCAGCTCTTGATCCTCCATTGCGGCTCTCCTTAAGGAAATGGAGAGGCCTGGGAAGAGGTGGAAGAGTGCATCACTGACTGCTCCTCCTCCCAGAACCAAGGAGGGACTCTAGACAAGAAAGATTGATTTAAGCGAACAGAGACTACTTTTTCTTGGTTATTTTAGTTAACAGAAAGGAAGCCTTAATTTAAGTAGTTATTTTAATCTCTGTTTTTATGTTTTAGGTTTTTTTCCTAGAGAATGGATGATCTGAAACTAAAGATAGCTTTGACAGCTGATTTAGCACTTTCTTTAATGAACCAGGAAAATGTATGATATCAAAATATATGCCTTTTAACTGAGCAATTATGTAGTTTCAAAAAACGTTACTCAGGTGTTTACTGTTTTCATTTTTATATTATTAGAAAATGAGGAGAAATTAACTTATTTTTTCCAGATGGTTATTACATTTCTACTTCTAATATATATTAAATTGTCTTTGGGTTGAAATTGAAACAGCAGTAAATGGGCCTTTTTAATGTTTGATGGCACTTCTGTCTCCGTGCCAAGGGCTGAATTTACTACCATAATTCAGAGCAGAGGGCAGCTTTGGGTGCCTTGGGGACAGGCCATCTCCAATACAGAGATGCAGTCTTGAAAGATTACAGATCTCTGTATCTCAGCCCTCTTTCCTTCTCCTGCTGAGATGCAGCTAACAGTAAGGTCATAAGTAAGGGGATGGAGCAAGAGACTACAACGAAGGGAAGTCCCATCAGGGACCTCTGGATCTCCAGTCCAAAACTGCAGCCCTGGCTCAAAAATCCTCCCTGCACTCAGGCAGAGGTCTCCCAGGACCCCTTGCACACGTGGACTCCAGACACACATACACAGAGAGAAAGCCAAGCTGAGAAGGTTGCCTGGCTGCCACCAAGGTGACTAGCTCACACCAAAACACATCTATAAAGAATCATAGAATCATTAAGGTTGGAAAAGACCTCTAAGATCATCAAGTCCAACCATCAACCCAACACCACCATGCCCACCAAACCACGTCCCTAAGCGCCTCATCTACACGTCTTTTAAAACCCTCGAGGGATGGGGACTCCACCACTTCCCTGGGCAGCCTGTTCCAAGGCCTGACCACTCTTTCAGGAAAGAAATTTTTCCTAATGTCCAATCTAAACCTCCCTTGGCGCAACTTGAGGCCATTTCCTCTCGTCCTATCGCTTGTTACTTGGGAGAAGAGACCAACCCCCACCTCGCTACAACCTCCTTTCAGGTAGTTGTAGAGCGCGATGAGGTCTCCCCTCAGCCTCCTCTTCTCCAGGCTGAACAGCCCCAGTTCCCTCAGCCGCTCCTCATCAGACTTGTGCTCCAGGCCCTTCACCAGCTTCGTTGCCCTTCTCTGGACATGCTCCAGCACCTCAATGTCCTTCTTGTCGTGAGGGGCCCAAAACTGAACACAGGATTTGAGGTGCGGCCTCACCAGTGCCCAGTACAGGGGCACGATCACCTCCCTATTCTGTGCTTAAAACAAAGTACTGCCCAAGTTTAGGTGACCCGAGCCATGCAAAGCTGACTCCAGGGTAGACACCTGAATTTTAGCTGAAAATCATGAAAAAAAAAAGAGAGATGGAAATAATTTTTAAAAGATGCATGATTATTATTCAGTTTCATAAAAGGAATGAAGCAAAACGCAAGGAAAGTCTTACAAAGACTATATAGGTTTTGGATTCCATCTACTTAGGTTAATGCCAAGTTTAAGCCCAATAATGTTTACAATATTTTTTTTTCTTTTTAGCAAACGGGATCTATAAAATCTTTTGTTATACACCTTTTCTTTGTCGATACTACTATTTTTTCCCCTTTATTTAGATCTTCACACATTTTGTATGTATGATGGCAAGGAACATCTTCCCTTATTCGTGCACATTTAAGTTTAAATTCTCTATATCAGCAAGGAACCATAAAGAAGACTTTCCTTTGAAAAAGACTAAAAATGCAACTCATTTCCAGGAACTGCTTAACACTTTCATTTGGAAAGCAGCACTACCAACTCTTTCATCTTTTTTTTCCCTTAAATTCTGAAATAAATCAAAACTTCAAATCCAGTTCTTAAAACTTCCAGACAAAACCCATGTAACCTATTAACTTCTACGCCAGATAATCTTTTGCCATGCCAATACTTGCCTTCATGTTTCCTGCCAATAACAAGAGAAACCAGCCTAGGCCAGAAGTCCAAGATCAACCATTTCACAATATAAATCAAGACACAAGGAAAATTTAGGAACAAGAGTCTTAAGTCAGAAGTTTCCAGCTACTGCCTTAATTTTGTTCCTTCTGTTGTTTGCAGTATTTCATCTCTGGCTTTATGAATAATTATCAAGGTTTACATGGGTGGAGTATGTAGACCTGGAAGCAGCTGAGATGTGCTCAAGAGGTGACTGGTTCACAGTGACAGAAGCTCCAGTTGCACCTTTACTGAAGTGATACCCGCTCACTCTAAACTCAGCTTTAGCAAACCTTGGAGCACAGAGACCCACATCCTGCCCAGGGCAAAAATGTGGTGGGAGAAGGCAAGAAAGCTTTGCTAGAGTTCGACCATGCTCTTCCCTTCCATGTTCTTCCTCATCATTTCTAAGCGGAGATGCCTCAAAGCTACCTCCTTGAAGATGGAGAGTCCTCTATGCATCCATGAACATGCATTTCACTGTCTTGTAAGGAAACCGGTATTTAGAACAGAATAGAATAGAGTAGAAGAGAATAAAATATTTCAGTTGGAAGGGACCTACAACAATCATCTAGTCCAAGTGCAATGACATGTAGGCAATCACAAGCAGCACAGTCCAGTTCAGACAGCAATTTTTAGTAAGTACTGGAGTCCTGTTGTTACTCTTTGGCTATGCGTGCATGTAGTTTCAGTTGGTGTAGTTAGTGACATACCCCACGAATTTGCTTTTTTAAGTATTTAAATCACCATAGTTACAGGGTCTTTTTCACAAATAACCCACACAATCAGTAGGACAGGGTCTGGTTGTCTAAACTACAGGATTAAGTTAAGAAATGGGACATTTTAGCTTCCACTGCCTCTTAGTAGCACCTTGATTCTTACTCTAAACAGGATTTCATTTTCAAGGGAGTTTTCTACAATTTCGAGGTCAAGAAATCCATTTTTTATAAGGAATAAAGCTGAGCTTCTGCATTTAAAGGACTCTGGGACTTTGAGGAAATCAATACCTCTCGCTAGATTTACAGTAGCAGCAGAGGTGGTAACACTGCAGAAAAGATTTGCTGACTCCCACTTAGGGCTTATTCCTTTCAACGAAGTCAACTAAAACGTTATGCTGGAACTTGGCAGAGGCAGAATCAGGGCCTGAATCATGAAACATCTGACAGTGCTGGTTGTGTTCTGGGCATCAGCTCTTTTTGAAGGCACATGTTTCCGATAAACCTGAAGCAAGAGTGAAGAAAATTACAATTGCTGCTGGTCCAAAAAAACCTTTTGTAATTCCTGTACTAAGATGCTTGTGGAACTGCAATATCACGGACGGAGTTGGATTAAAATGCTGATGGAAATCATCTGCTCGCTGTGGACACCTCAGAGTGAACTGCGAAAATGGTGAAGCTCGTCTCTGCTATGTCCAATCTCCCCTTGACATTAAACACCATCCCAGTGTCAGCTCCAGTTTAAATTGGTGGCATGTGGCGCAGAATCAGAGCCCGTGGCTTTCCCTCTCCACTGCACCTGAGCTTCCAAGCTTAGGGTGGTGGATGGAGAGTTCATCCCAGCAACTCCTCCTCTGCTGGTGTTTTGCAGTTCCAATGTGCCTTTCCATTCCCCAGTGTCAAGCTGGAAACTAAGAAGGTGTCAAAAATCTGTGGGAGAGCAGCTTGGAAACTCCTCATATTCCCCATAATTAATTTAGACACCTCTCCATCTTTTTGTATAAGTCAGAGCAATGGAAGAGGTATGACAAATGCCTCCCCAAACATCCCCTCTTCATCCATCTTCTCAATTGCAGTGGCCATTTCATAATTAATGGGCTTGACATAATTAGTTGTATTTAAAGTCAGGCTATAGCTGAGCCTTTATTCTTACTCGAAAAAACAGGCAGCCATGAACTTACAGGAAATCAGACTGCCAGCAAACAGCTCAGCTGGCTGCAGACTAATCATCTTTTCTTTCCCCTTTGTTAAACACATTCTTGCTCTTGGAAACTGTTCAATAGTTCATTAAACTAATAATCCCATTCAAATCCTGCCTCATAAATGGATTTGTCAGTGCTGTTCCTTTCAGGAGACGGTCATTTTAAATTGTCTCTACTTTAATGAGTTTAAGGACAGATTAAATCATGGCTTTGGCTGTGATTTATTGCTGCACATTACTTTATTAATTGTTATTGGTAAAAGCATTGGTGAATAACAGGCTTGTTTATTTTGCATTTATTTCATGCTTTGCATTTATTTCATACTTTTCCCTTTATTAAAGGAGACTGGTATGGGAACAGAGCTCCAAATAAATATGTTTCCAGCAGAAACATATACAATCTTTCTTCCTGCATTGCTGAAGCCTCTTTTACCAACAAGACATCTACAACTGTCCTCTTGCACAGCCAGTTCACTCCAGACATCAGCAAGGAGAGCTTGTGTTGGTCACGTTACTAGAGAGCAGTTTCTCACTACGAGCTCTATAATATTAAGTGATTCTGTGTCTCTCTATTAGTACTAATTGACCAAGACTTCACACAAAGTAACGTGCCACGAAAAGAGCAGGTATCTTGTGCTACTTGGGCTTATCCAAGACTTCCCTGGGAAACCCACAGAAAGTTATTTGTGCTATGTGCAGGAATAGAAGATATTTAAGAGAAAATGAAGGAAGGAGCACCAAATACATTTGGATATTTGATTCTTCCAGAGTTGGTAAAAATTTCCCTATAAAGATATCTGGGCCACACTTCTCTGTGCAGTTCCGGTGTGATGCTATTTTCTTGTCCAAATTGTGATATAACACAATTTAGAGATGGAGGGAATCTGTGGTTCCACCTACCCAAGATAAAAGAAGGCACAGACAAGAATAAATGGTAGAGCAAAAACCAGATGTAGCTTGTCAAGATAGGTGGCTGTCCTTTAAGTCCTTTAACGTATCTGTCTGTCTGTCTGTCATATTCCACTTTGGGAGCAAAAGTATTTCTGCCATGGACAAAATGATCTGCAAGTGGCATGTTAATATTGTAAAGGGCTTTGCGATCTGGCAGGATGGAAGGTCTCAAGCATAGCGTATGAAAGGAAAACACTTACAACTTGTGTTGGGAAAACAAATTATTTCAAGGAACAAATAAGACAGGGCTACAGACAGTCCAGAAGCCCTGAGCAGAAGGTTTCCACAAAGGAGAAGAGGAAGTAGGAGTCAGGACTCTGCACGGCATCATCATGAGATCTAAGTAGCGAATCCTCAAAATCCGTTTGTCCGTTTCCTTCCATTCAGAACAATATACAAACTTTTGAACGTTCTCACAGAAATCAGTGTGTTCAGGATGGTGGCTGGGGGTGGTGGCCCAGGGCTCACCCTGGAAGCTGCCAGTTCAGGCCCATGTGATGCAGCTAAGCTTTGCTGTATTTTAATTCCAGTTCTATTTAAATTCCTTTCATGCAAGCCTCAGAACTAAGGAAAGTCTCAGAACCAAAGATATTTCAGATGAAAGTTGAATTGAAATTAGCTTATCTCTCTGAAAAAGGAAGTTGTGGGTCTTTGAAAGCAAATGCCAAAGCAAATAATTGAAATGGTGTCATAAACCATTAAAATAGACACCACAGATAAATGTGTTTGGAGGTTCAGATGTGTGTTTAGAGGTGTGGCATTATAGAATAGATGATTCCACAAATCGCAATAGTCAGGATAAGCCACCTGCATGCCCATAAGACCAAATTTAAAAAGACAACCCTATCTTCCTCTATATTTAAAGTTGCACCAAGAAAACTCACTGTTCATTCATTTCTTTTGCTACTGCAGTGCTAGTCTGTGAGTAAACCAAACCTTAAATTACGACTTATCTGATTTTCCCAAAGCAGCATATAAAACTTGGTTAAATTTCATAGCAGCAAAGAATCCTGATACCTTAGGGCAGCAAAACCCAGGGCAGGGAAGATGTTGATCCACAACTGCAACGCTCGAGAATTGTTTCAAGGCAGAGCAGAAAGAATGAGGGACTAGCGCTGTTTGGGAACTCTACAACAAAAATTACTGGGTCTGTGGCTCTGCAGGAGATGGCTTTCACTGGCTGCCAGACCCATCTACAGCATTGCAGCTGGTGACATCTGTAGCTGCTTTCTAAGCCCAGTAGAACATTATTTAAAACATCACTCTTCAATAGATTTCTCATCTCAAGTGGTTTTTATCTGTTTGTAAAATAGAGATTTTAAAGAGAGAGATTGCTGAAGGGCTGGAAATCCTGAAGGAGAGGTTTGGACACAAAACCTAGGAGACTGTCAGGGTCACTTGCCACAGAGCATGGGAAGCGCCTGGGGCAGAAGCTCCAGCCACTCTGAATTTTACCAGCTTCCCTTGTGTTGCCCACCATGATTCCCTCCCTTGAAACAAGACTGTTCTCCCAAGGGCCAAGAAACAATGCCTCTTCAGTTGTCTTAAATTATAGTTGCACAGACTTCCTTAAACAGACCTTGCACTTATCCCAGTGGGGTTTCTTCTTTTCCTACAGCAATTGCTTCAGAGGGCATGAGGAAAGCAGAAGAGAAAATGAAGGAGGTAGCAGTGTGGTCCTCAGCTCCCCGCAGGGGACTGGGAGCCAGACACTTCAGGCCTGATTCCGATCCTGCCTCAAACTTACTGTGGGGCCTTTAGGAACTTACAGAACCGATAATTTGGTATTACTTAAATGTTGGTCCACGGCTGAGGCTTTAAAGTAGAGAAGGGTTTTCAGAAGTAATTTCTAACTTGGGAATCTGGGCTTCATTTTTAAAATGCACTTGGGATTTGGACCCTTCAGACTCACCAAAAGGCAAAAGGATTTAAGCTGTAAATCATTTTTGAAAACAGGATCTGGTCACCTAAATCAGAGTGCCATAAGACCACTGGACACCAGTGACCTTCCCTCAGGTCCCAGGGGAATGGAAATAGTCATTGTTTCCTTCCTCTGCCCTTCCTTTCTCTTCACAGGGCTGCGTGAGACAGGACTATCCATGCACATTTCAACTCCTTCCAATCCTTTCTATCCCCAATTATGAGCACACTAATCGATCACATATAGGCCTAGACAGCCAGGCTGAACAAGTGTCTCTGGATCTGGTAGACTGTCATCCCATCCTTTCCAAGAAATGGCCTTCATCCCCATTAGATGTAAAGACTTGGGATGTTTTATCTGAGGGATGACGGACTCAAAGACGAGCATGGCAAAAGTACTTACGGGTCACACTGGGGGAGACACAGGGTGTCCCTGCCCGGTGAGTGAGCTAATGGCTGCTTTTGGTAGCTGGTTTTGAGAAGACCAAAGGCCCAGGACAGTTGCTGTCCATCTTTTCCAAATCCGCCGTAGCAGGAGGGAGCAGCCATGCACGTTTGAATTCCAAGAGCAGATGCCGCCAGCCCCACGGCCCTGCCCCTGGCAGCTCGACGGCCAAGCTCTGTGTTCCAGCTCCAGCCCAAACACGGCACATTTGACTGTCTGGGCTGAAAGCACGGCACTCCATCCCATTCAAGAAGCATTCCCCAGCAAGTGCCGGAGGACTCTGGCACAGCCCAGGCTTCGCGCGTGTATCACGTTCTGCTCTGATTCTGCCCACTGACACAGGAACACTTTCCAAGAACTTCAGCCAGGCAGACTTAAAATAACCCAGAATCAACGCTGGGGCCAGGAACCATCTTGAGAGCATGCAAATACAGCTGAGCTCCAGCACAAGCTTCAGGATTTTCTAGCTGAGCCCTGTCTCCCTCCTCAGGTGGAAAACGCTCACGGGTCCAGCTCTCGCACTGATTTGTCTATAGATGAAACCACGAGCCGCAACTCTGCTGCACAAGGGACTTAGTGTGACACCTTCCCGTTAGCAACAATCATCATGTAAAAGCAGCCATCAGAGGCAATAACCTCTCAACACAACCCAGAACATTGACAGGTAGCAGAGAGCCGAAGGCGACTCTAGGGTCGGAACCTGAGTTGACAGCATCCCCACTAGCGATGGTGGAAAGCCCAGCCACAGCCATCCCTCCAGGTAAATGCCCAGCATCCCTCCCACAAACAGGGAGGGTGTGGACGGCTCTTCACAGTCCTGGCAGGTGAGCCCTAAGGCGCTGCAATCCACTGAACAAAGCAGCAGAGCTCAGCACGCAGCTCTCTGCTCGCATGGGTGACCGCTTGGTTGTCCCCTGCGGCATGAGCTTTCCTCCTACCGTAGGCCTGCAGAGCAGACTCCTTCCTGAGCTCAAGGAAAGGACAGACAAGGCAATTGTGTAAGCATGTCTCTATGTGCTATGATAATAAACCAAGTTCTGCTTTGTAAAATAGAAAAGAACATTAAACGTACCCTCGTAAAGTGTCTTGGCCTCTTCTTCTCACTCTGTTTGCTGGCTGTCTTTCCTCGTAGCCTGCAAATCTGTCTGTCTGCAAGTCCCCTTCATACTGACCCTGGGCTTGTTCCACGTACATAACTGCTGTACATCCCAGCATGAACCTGGCCAGCCATAATACCCCCATGATGGCACGGATTCCTCAATTCCCCCGGCTGCCCCGAAAGCTTCTTCCAGCTGGAGGGTCCCTGCTGCCTTGGTGGAGGATGGTTTTTGGCAGCAGCCCCTAAGTGCCAAGGTGCCGTCCTGCCGTTCCCTTTCTAGAAGCAAAGACAGAGGAAAGAGAAAGAGACACAAGTGTTCTTAAGGGCTTTCACATTTTTAAAATGATTGATCATCCCAGGCGGCCCCTCCCCGGAGTTAATACAGTGGGGTCATACAGTCACACTGAGTCTGGCTCCTTCTACATGCAGCCAACATGTTTGCACTGTCATTCCCTACCACAGCATTGCCAAACTTTTTCTTTCCCAAGAGCTGGAAACCAAGAGAAGATCTCCAAGAGTCATGGTCTGCCCTTCTGATGGAGAAACGAAGAGTGACAAAAGCACATCTGTCCTGGGTCTGCCCATGGTGGTGGGTTATGATACTGACCTCGGCATAGCACCTTGGTTCAGAGGAACAACAGGAGATGCGGGGCTATGAAGCAAGAGGAGACCAGAACTTCAAGAAAGAGCAGATCCTATTTATGGACCATCTTCCCTGGTCCCACAGCTCTGTTTTACTGCATCGTACTCCAGATAGGCCATGGCATGGAAATCAGTTGCTGGAAAACAACCTCCCAGAGAGATACCTGGTAATTCTACCTGGCAATTCTACCTGGCTGAGGGGAACAGTCTGCTGGCAAACCCATCAGAGGGACATGTACACCGGTGTTGAGGCAGGCAAGAAGTGGGCTGGAGTGAGATGGAAGACTGTGAGCTAGGGCTAGAGCATGAAGCCGTGGTACATGAAGGTACATGAAGCTAAGCCTGGTTTCCAAGGGACAGAGGAGAAGGTGGAGGGCTGGGCAAGCTGGAGGGATGCAGAAGCCCTCCCCTGAGCTGGGACAGGCAGCTGAGCACAAGAGGCCATGGGGAGAGGATGATACGGGGTCCAAAGCCTCTGTGGAAGGGCAGGGAGTGGGCCAATGGAGGCAGCAAGGAGACCCCTCACACCTCTGGCTGTGGATGCACCTTGGGGCATGGCCAGCTCC